>NC_069505.1:491183839-491403839 GCF_027579735.1 Bombina bombina | reverse complement strand
CACATATACATACACACACTCAAATAAAACACACACACATACAAACACTCATATTAGACATATTCACACTGCACATACTCTCATACAACATACGTACACACATCACACACTCTCATACAACAAACATACACACACACACACATATAACACACACAATCTCATATTACACATATACATACCACACACACTCTCATACAACATACATACACACACCACACACACTCATATAACACACACACTCTCAAATTACACATATACACACCTCACACACTCTAGTAAAACATACATACACACTCACTAATATAACACACACTCTCAAATTACATATATACACACCTCACACATAACTCGTATAACATACATACACACACACTCATATAACACACATTTGTATAATACACATATACATACCAAACACATTCTCATACAACATACATACACACACTCATACAATACACAATCTCATATTACACATATTCACACTGCACACACTCTCATACAACATACATACACACATCACACACACTCATATAACACACACAATCTCATATTGCACATACATACGCACATACACTCTCAAATTACACATATTCACACTGCACACACCCTCATATAACATACATACACACATTCACTCATATAACACACAATCTCATATTACACATATACATACCCAACACATTCTCATACAACATACATACACACACTCATATAATACAGACTCTCATATTACACATATTCACACTACACCCACTTTCATACATCATACATACACACACCACACACACTCATATAGCCCAAACAATCTCATATTACACATATACATACCACACACACTCTCATACAACATACATACACACACTCATATAACACACACACTCATATTACACATATACACACTCTCATACAACATACATACACACATCACATATACTCATATTACAAATATACACACTGCACACACTTTCATACAACATACATACACACACTCATATAACACACACACTCATATTACACATATACATACTAAACACATCCTCATACAACATACATACACAAACTCGTATAACACACACACTCATATTACACATATACACACTGCGCACACTCTCATACAACATACATACACACATCACACACACTCATATAGCACACATACTCATATTACACATATACATACACACACTCAAATAACACACACACACACATACAAACACTCATATTAGACATATTCACACTGCACACACTCTCATACAACATACATACACACATCACACACTCTCATACAACAAACATACACACACACTCATATAATACACACAATCTTATATTACACATATACATACCAAACACATTATATACAACATACATACACACATCACACACGCTTATATAACACACAATCTCATATTACACATATACATACCAAACACATTCTCATACAACATACATACACACACTCATATAACACACACACACATTAATATTACACATATTCACACTGCACACACTCTCATACAACATACATACACACATCTCACACACACTCATATAACACACAATCTCATATTGCACAATGCACATACATACACACACACACCCACATATAACACACACACTCTCAAATTACACATATTCACACACCGCACACTCTCATACAACATACATACATCACACACACTCATATAACTCACAATCTCATATTACACATATATACATACCAAACACATTCTCATACAACATACATACACACACTCATATAACACACAATCTCATATTACACATATACATACCAAACACATTCTCATACAACATACATACACACACTCATATAACACACAATCTCATATTACACATATACATACCCAACACATTCTCATACAACATGCATACATACACACACTCATATAATACACACTCTCATATACACACACATATTCACACTGCACCCACTCTCATACAACATACATACACACACCACACACACTCATATAGCACACACAATCTCATATTACACATATACATGCCACACACACTCTCATACAACATACATACACACATCACACACTCTCATACAACAAACATACACACACACTCATATAATACACACAATCTCATATTACACATATACATACCAAACACAATATTTACAACATACATACACACATCACACACGCTTATATAACACACAATCTCATATTACACATATACATACCAAATACCTTCTCATACAACATACATACACACACTCATATAACACACACACACTCATATTACACATATTCACACTGCACACACTCTCATACAACATACATACACACATCTCACACACACTCATATAACACACAATCTCATATTGCACATATACATACCACACACACTCTCATACAACATACATACACACACCACACACACTCTCAAATTACACATATACACACTGCACACACTCTCATACAACATACATACACACACCATCCATACTCATATAACACACACAATCTCATATTACATATATACACACCTCACACACTCTCGTACAACATACATACACACTCACTAATATAACACACACACTCTCATATTACATATATACACACCTCACACACTCTCCTACAACATACATACACACACTCATATAACACACAATCTCATATTACACATATACATACCAAACACATTCTCATACAACATACATACACACACTCATATAACACACAATCTCATATTACACATATACATACCAAACACATTCTCATACAACATACATACACACACTCATATAACACACAATATCATATTACACATATACATACCCAACACATTCTCATACAACATACATACATACACACACTCATATAATACACACTCTCATATACACACACATATTCACACTGCACCCACTCTCATACAACATACATACACACCACACACACTCATATAACACACAATCTCATATTACACATATAATACCACACACACTCTCATACAACATACATACACACACCACACACACTCATATAACACACACACTCTCAAATTACACATATACACACTGCACACACTCTCATACAACATACATACACACACCACCCACACTCATATGACACACACAATCTCATATTACATATATACACACCTCACACACTCTTGTACAACATACATACACACTCACTAATATAACACACACTCTCATATTACATATATACACACCTCACACACTCTCGTACAACATACATACACACTCACCAATATAACACACACACTCTCATATTACATTTATACACACCTCACACACTCTCGTACAACATACATACACACACACATATAACACACACACACACATATTAGACATATACATACTAAACACACTCTCATACAACATACATACACCACACACACTCTCATATTACACACACACAAGTCGTTACCCAGTAAACATGCTGTTGCGACCCAGTAATGGTTCCCGAAATGTCGTTTGAAGAAACCTGGTTTAGGCGCTAACTGTATGCTTCTTATTCTCTGTATGCTGTTCTTCTGAAGGGCTGGAATCGTGGTTGTTATAAAACTTATACATCAAACGTAGCTGAGCATTACATATTACTTTTTTGGAACTGACTAGTGGGGACATGCGCTAATGACGCTGCCGAATGAGGAAGTAGTAGACCGCTTGTAGACTTATTTTCGGTGCTGGATTTATGCTTGTGAAAGATCACCAGACTAAGATCTGGATCAGCACGGATCTTAGTGTGTTGATCTTTCACAAGAATCAGTTCAGCACCGAAAACTGCCGAAATCCACGGTTGCCACCTACTTTCTCATTCAGGAGCTAATGAAAGTTCCGAATACCCTTGCCGAGTCAAGTCAAATTTTTTTTTAAAACAAATTAGCATATTGTTTGCTGCAATTGTTTTTTGAATAGCTCCACTTGCCTTATTTGGAGGAGCCCAGCTTTGCTTTAGTCTGCAGTCAAGGCTAGCTCTGGTCATTATGTTATGTTTGCATATGTATATTTGTAGCCTTGAAAAGTATGCAGGGTATTTTTCCTATTAGAAAATTAGAAAATCCACAAGTTACTTTAAAAGGGGAAAAATAAATAATGAACTATATTGCAAAGCTGTTTTACTATGCATAACTAAACATTTTATAAACATAGCATCTCAAGGTGTTTGTTCCTTTAAACCATCAGTTAATAGTTGTTAGGTGGTCTTTATTTACTTATCCCAGCTTGTATTGGATGGCAAGTAGGTTATTGACATCTTCCAATGAATTATTGTCATATCTTCCTCCATTAGAAACTCATCTGAAGACAGATGGATTCTCTATAGAAACCTGCAGAAAGCTTCTAAGCATCGCTGATGTATCCTTCAGAGATGGATGGTGTGTGTGTGTGGGGGGGGGGGTAATAAAGGAGGGGGGGGGGGTGTCAGTCTTTTAAGTGTTCTCTTTAATACTATGTACCAGAGAAGAGGAAACGGGAAGTTGCAGGTGGATGAATTTAGGTATCTGTGGAGCAAAATTAAAGAGTGGGAGGTAAGTTGGATGAAGAGGCAACAAAAGCGACCCTACTTAAAGCATCCTATCACTACAGCATACATTGACTCAATGGTGCCGATTTAACAAAGTGCAGGCGGGCATGATACGATGCCACCCCCTGCAGATTTGCGGCCGCTAGCAGCCAGTGTCAATCAGCCCAATCGTATAGGATCGGGCAGATTGATCTCTGCAGCCTCAGAGCAGGCCGACCAGTTATAGAGCAGCGGTCTTTCGACCAATGCTTCATAACTGCTGTTTCCTGAGAGCCCGAAGGCTCGTGTGGAAACAGGGGCATCAAGTTCCATTCGGAGCTTGATAATTCGGCCCCAATGACTGCACATTATCAGGACAGGCTCAGACAGTGCTGGGTGTCTAATGCAGGGTGACCACCTGACTGCACTGAAATGGCAATGCTGCTACAAGGGCATTCAACATCTTCAGAGGCAGTAGCACTGCTTTATATACAGGCAGAAACAGTAGCAGAAGCTCTGATCAGAATTTTTAGTAGGGTTGGGTTTCCCTGTGAGTTTAAATTTGACTAAGAGACAGAATTTACAGCATACTTTACTCAGAAGCTGTGGAAGCTTATCCTTAGTGCCCCATATCACTTCAAACCAATGGCCTGTGCGAGAGATTCAATGGAACTCTTAAACAGAGGATTTGTAATTTTGTAAGTACCTATAAGGACTGGGAGAATCTATTACCTAACCTCCTGTTTGAGTATAAGAAAGTTCCCCCAGAATCCACTGGGTTCTCCCCATTTGAGCTCCTGGAAGGAAGGTTAGAAGGCCCCTAGGTCTGCTTAGAAAGCATTGGGAGGGAGAACTCCAAGAAGACTGCACCCCAGTAGTTACCTATGTCCTGCAGTTCAGGGAACGGATGGAGCAATTAAAAGGCTTAGTCAGAAAACATTTTTGGGCAGCTCATACAAAACAAAATGTATGATATGACAGGAATGCTCAGAGCAGGGAGTTCTGGGTAAGACAGAAGGTACTTGTGCTGCAGCCAGTCAGGCAGAGCAAACTTCAGGCCACCTGGTAGTAGAGAAACTTAGTCACACTACCTATGTAGTGGCACAATGTTCAGATCAAAGGGTGCGATGCACTTTTCATATGAACATAATGAAGCGGTATGTAAAGAGAAAAGAGTCACTAGCAGCTATTTGTGCACCTACAGGGGAGGATACAGACCCTTCTGAACTGCCTGAATCGTTAACTGACAGTCAGCACGCCCGATGTCTTGGGGTCACACTTGACTCAGATCTTTCCTTCACTCCTCACATTCAGTCCTTGGCTAAAGCCTGCCGCTTCCACCATAAAAACATCGCTAAAATTAGACATTTCCTTACACAAGATAAAACCAAGATTTTAATCCACTCTCTCATCCTTTCCCGCCTCGACTACTGCAACTCCATCCTCTCTGGTCTACCTAACTGCCGCATAGCTCCTTTACAATCCATTATGAATGCCTCTGCCAGGCTCATCTTCCTTACTCGTCGCTCTTCATCTGCTGCACCTCTCTGCCAATCCCTTCACTGGCTTCCTCTTGCCTCTAGGATTAAACATAAAATCCTCACCCTGACATATAAAGCTCTCAACTGCATTGCTCCCCCCTACATCTCAGAACTTGTCTCTAGATACTCTCCCTCCCATCCCCTTCGATCAGCTCAGGATCTCCTCCTCTCCTCCTCTCTTGTTACTTCCTCACATTCCCGTTTACAGGACTTCTCCAGACTGGCCCCCATCTTGTGGAATTCCCTGCCTCGCTCCATAAGACTCTCCCCTAGTTTTAACAGCTTCAAGCACTCCCTAAAAACTCTACTATTCAGGGATGCATACAACCAACACTAACCTTTCCTAACTCCATTGCTTTCCCCTTGAACCCCTTAGATTGTAAGCCTATGGGCCCAGCTGTTTACAGATCGCTTCATAAGAGCCGACTACAACAGTGAAACTCTCGGCAGGGCCCTCTACCCACTTGACCCCTACAAAAGCTATCCTGTACACCGACTATGTTTACAGCGCTGCGGAATCTGTTGGCGCTCTACAAATACCTGATAATAATAATAATAATAATAATAATAATAAGCAGGCCTCTTTCTCCTCTGAGGTCCAGTTAGGGGAAAAATTAGGAGAACAAGCGAGATGGCAGGCCCAGGAGTTGTTAGAGGCTGTTTTCTGCATTCTCTGGGCTAACTAATCTGACCCAACATCGGGTAGAGACATCAGGCCAGTCACTGCTCCAACAATCAGCATACTGGATCCCATAGGCAGTAGAAGAAGGGATGCACCAGAAGATTAAGGACATGTTAGCACTTAGGCTTATTGAACCCTCTGTCAGTCCTTGGGCCTCACCTGTAGTCCTGGTGCCCAAAAAGGGTGGTGCATTTAGTTTTGTGTGGATTATTGTAGGTTAAATGACAAAACAGTGACAGATTCTTATTCTATGCCCTGTATAGATGAACTATTAGACAGACTGTCCAGTGGACACTTCCTTACCACTCTAGACTTATGAAAGGAGTACCCTTTATCTGGTCAATGAAACTGTGTTACCTTCAGGACATTGAGAGCTGCTTTGCTGTGTATGGAGTTTGCATATCATCAGCTGGAAAGGTCAACGCTGAAGGACATTCTAGAAAGCAGGGGAAAGGTTGCGAGTAACAGAAGCAAGGCCACCCTTATTGCTGAACTCATGAAGGGAGACCGGGAGAGCCACATCCTTGCTACTTCTCGAGAAAGTGACTTTACCGGGAAGGTAAGAGAACCTGGCACTCTTTGGACCTAACTACAGTATGGAATTGATTTGTGAGATGTCCGTGGAGGTCACTAAAATGCCTCAAGAAGAGAAGGGGGTATCCCACCGCTGCCACCAAAAGTAGCGGACAACAGAGCAATCGTCCCTGGCTTCGGATCCAGACCTCTTCCGCTTCAATGTTTGTCCATTTTCCGGCAGCGAAAATCCAGCAGCGTGCTTTACTTTCCAGCAACACCCGACTTGTAGTGCCAAGCATCCTTCATGAAAACCACAGCAAGAAAGATTAAGCACCTCAAATTCCCCCACTTATATCTGCCACACACTTGATACATAGGAAAATAGACTGATCTTTATTAAAAACACACAGGGCTTAACTACAGTACACTGGGAGAGGTGGAAATGTAAAAAAAAATTCAGATAGAGCATGCAATTTTAAGCAATTTTCTAATTTACTCCTATTATCAATTTTTCTTCGTTCTCTTGCTATCTTTATTTGAAAAAGAAGGCATCTATGCTTTTTTTGGTTCAGACTCTGGACAGCACTTTTTTATTGGTGGATGAATTTATCCACCAATCAGCAAGAACAACCCAGGTTGTTCACCAAAAATGTGCCGGCATCTATACTATTCTTGCATTTCAAATAAAGATATCTAAAGAATGAAGAAAATTTGATGATAGGAATAAATTAGAAAGTTGCTTAAAATGTCATGCTCTGAATCACAAAAGAAAAAATGTGGGTTCAGTGTCCCTTTAATCACATCTTGCTGACATCCTGATATAGCCAGTTCACACTAAAACAAAGGGTTAATGACATCAGATGAACATAATGTCCTTATAATCAAACAGGAAGGTATAGCAAACACCAACAATAGTTCAACACTAATTGCATTACCTAGTCTCTGGTCTCAGAAGCTACCTGAGTTAACCCATGCAATTCCAGTCTGTACTGTTAAAATGCTGTCTAAAACAAGGGGTACATGACCCAAATGGACCAGGTTCGGAGCATTCATTCACAAGGAAAATAGTTCCATGCAGTAAACTGATGCTAACTTTTTGTAGAGGCATTGCCGTTACATGCACATTATCAGGACAGGTTCAGACAGTGCTGGGTGTCTAATGTAGGATGAACACCTGATTGCACATTATCAGGACAGGCTCAGACAGTGCTGGGTGTCTAATGTAGGGTGACAGACCGCCTGACTGCACATTATCAGGACAGGCTCAGATAGTGCTGGGTGTCTAATGTAGGATGACTGACCCCCTTACTGCACATTATCAGGACAGGCTCAAACAGTGCTGGGTGTCTAATGTAGGGTGACATACCCCTGACTGCACATTATCAGGACAGGCTCAGACAGTGCTGGGTGTCTAATGTAGGGTGACAGACCCCCTGACTGCACATTATCAGGACAGGCTCAGACAGTGCTGGGTGTCTAATTTAGGGTGACAGACCCCCCTGACTGCACATTATCAGGACAGGCTCAGACAGTGCTGGGTGTCTAATGTAGGGTGACAGACCCCCCTGACTGCACATTATCAGGACAGGCTAAGACAGTGCTGGGTGTCTAATGTAGGGTGACAGACCCCCTGACTGCACATTATCAGGACAGGCTCAGACAGTGCTGGGTGTCTAATGTAGGGTGACAGACCCCCTGACTGCACATTATCAGGACAGGCTCAGACAGTGCTGGGTGTCTAATGTAGGGTGACCACTTGATTGCATATTATCAGGACAGGCTAAGACAGTGCTGGGTGTCTAATGTAGGGTGACAGACCCCCTGACTGCACATTATCAGGACAGGCTCAGACAGTGCTGGGTGTCTAATGTAGGATGACTGACCCCCTGACTGCACATTATCAGGACAGGCTCAGACAGTGCTGGGTGTCTAATGTAGGGTGACTGACCCCCTGACTGCACATTATTAGGACAGGCTCAGACAGTGCTGGGTGTCTAATGTAGGGTGACAGACCCCCTTACTGCACATTATCAGGACAGGCTCAGACAGTGCTGGGTGTCTAATGTAGGATGACTGACCCCCTGACTGCACATTATCAGGACAGGCTCAGACAGTGCTGGGTGTCTAATGTAGGGTGACTGACCCCCTGACTGCACATTATCAGGACAGGCTCAGACAGTGCTGGGTGTCTAATGTAGGGTGACAGACCACCTGACTGCACATTATCAGGACAGGCTCAGACAGTGCTGGGTGTCTAATGTAGGATGACTGACCCCTGAATGCACATTATCAGGACAGGCTCAGACAGTGCTGGGTGTCTAATGTAGGGTGACTGACCCCCTGACTGCACATTATCAGGACAGGCTCAGACAGTGCTGGGTGTCTAATGTAGGGTGACAGAGCCCCTGACTGCAAATTATCAGGACAGGCTCAGGCAGTGCTGGGTGATCACCTGGCAAGGTGATCACCTGACTGCATTATCAGGACAGGGACAGTGCTGGGTGTTTAATACAGGATGAACACATGACTGCACATTATCAGGACAGGCTAAGACAGTGCTGGATGTCTAGGGCAGGGTGACTACCTGAATGCACATTAACAGGACAGGCTCAAACAGTGCTGGGTGTCTAATCCCCTGACCTCATTTTATCAGGACATGCTCAGACAGTGCTGGGTGTCTAATCTAGGGTGACCACCTGACCGCACATTAACAGGACAGGCTCAGACAGTGCTGGGTATGTAATGCAGGGTGACCACCTGACTGCACATTAACAGGACAGGCTCAAACAGTGCTGGGTATGTAATGCAGGGAGACTGACTGTTTATTATCAGGACAGGCTCAGAGAGTTCTAGGTGTCTTATCTAGGGTGACCTTCTGACCGCAGATTATCAGGACAGGCTCAGACAGTGCTGGGTGTCTAATCTAGGATGACCACCTGACCGCAGATTAATAGGACAGGCTTAGACACTGCTGGGTGTGTAATGCAGGGTGACTGTTTATTATCAGGACAGGCTCAGACAGTTCTGGGTGTCTAGGGCAGGGTGACCACCTTTCTGCACATTAACAAGACAGGCTCAGACAGTGCTGGGTTATCACCTGACTGCTCATTATCAGGACAGGCTCAGACAGTTCTCGTTGACTAATCTAGGGTGACTACCTAACCGCACATTATCAGGACAGGCTCAGACAGTGCTGGTTGATCACCTGACTGCTCATTATCAGGACAGGCTCAGACAGTGCTGGGTGTGTAATGTAGGGTGACCACGTGATTGCACATTATCAGGACAGGCTCAGACACTGCTGGGTGTCTAATCTAGGGTGACCCCTTTCCGCACATTATCAGGACTGGTTCAGACAGTGCTGGATGTGTAATGCAGACAGACTGTTTATTATTAGGACAGTGCTGCGTGTCTCATGCAGGGTGACTACCAGGCTGTACATTATCAGGACAGGATCGGAACCTGCTGGATGATCACCTGACTGCACATTATCAGGACAGGCTCAGACAGTACTGGGTGTCTAATCTAGGGCGACCCCCTGACCGCACATTATCAGGACAGGCTCAGACATTCCTGGATGTTGAATGGAGACTTATCAGGACAGGCTTGTACAGTGCTGGGTGTCTAATGTAGGGTGACCCCTTTCCGCACATTATCAGGACAGGTTCGGACAGTGCTTGGTATCTTGGACAGGATGACTTCCTGAAAGCACATTATCAGGACAGGCTCATACTAGGCTGGGTGTGTAATTTAGGGTGACCCCTTTCCGCACATTATCAGGACAGGCTCAGACAGGGCTGGGTGTCTAATCTAGGACGACACCCTGACCGCACATTATCAGGACAGGCTCAGACTAGGCTTGGTGTGTAATGCAGGGTGACCCCCTGATCGTACATTATCAGGACAGACTCAGACAGGGCTGGGTGTCTAATCTAGGATGACCCCCTGACCGCACATTATCAGGACAGGCTCAGACAGGGCTGGGTGTCTAATCTAGGGTGACCCCCTTTCCGCACATTATCAGGACAGGCTCAGACAGGGCTGGGTGTCTAATCTAGGACGACCCCCTGACCGCACATTATCAGGACAAGCTCACACTATGCTTGGTGTGTAATGCAGGGTGACCCCCTGATCGTACATTATCAGGACAGACTCAGACAGGGCTGGGTGTGTAATGCAGGGTGACCCCCTGACCGCACATTATCAGGACAGGCTCAGACAGGGCTGGGTGTCTAATCTAGGATGACCCCCTGACTGCACATTATCAGGACAGGCTCAGACAGGGCTGGGTGTCTAATCTAGGATGACCCCCTGACCGCACATTATCAGGACAGGCTCAGACAGGGCTGGGTGTCTAATCTAGGATGACTCCCCTGACTGCACATTATCAGGACAGGCTCAGACAGGGCTGGGTGTCTAATCTAGGATGACCCCCTGACCGCACATTATCAGGACAGGCTCAGACAGGGCTGAGTGTCTAATCTAGGACGACCCCCTGACCGCACATTATCAGGACAGGCTCAGACAGTTCAGTTAATATTTCCTCTCTTTGCAGCACATCTTCGCTGATTTTGATAAAGACAGATCAGGGACAATGGACGTGAGTGAGATGCGACTGGCGCTAGCAGCAGCAGGTAATAGGAGATTTCTCTGTACTAAGTCACTGTGTGTTCAGCTACCTCTATTGCAAGGAATCAACTTCAGCTCCTTAAAGGCACTTAAACCCATGATTCAGACAACTGGGATCTAGCTGAAAGCCAATGGCACAAGACATATATGTGCTGCCACCAATCAGCAGCTTCTAAGCCCACCTAGGAATACTTTTCAACAAAGAATACAAAAAGAACAAAGCAAATGAGATAATAGAAATAAATTGGAAAGTTATTTAAAATTCCATCTGATTTATGAAAGAAACAAAATGTGAGTTTTATTTCGATTTAAGCTCTTTATAGCGCAAGTGTCAGATTTATATAAAATGCTCCTTACAGACTCTCTGATACTCACAACATCATTTCTTACTCAGGATTTCACCTCAACAACCAAATGGTGGAATCTCTCACGCGACAATACGGCAATGACGTCTGCCGAGTGGATTTTGACAACTTCCTTTCCTGTCTGACGTTTCTACTTAATGTGTTTGGTAAGAGAAAAATTAGCTACCGCTGGTTAAAGGGACGCTAAATGAATATTTTTTCTTTCATTTCATTTCATTTTTCATTATTATTGATTCAGATAGAACATGCAATTTTTAGCAACTTTCTAATTTACTCCTATTATCATTTTTTTCCGTTCTCTTGGTATCTTTATTTGAAAAATCAGAAATGTAAAGCTTAGGAGCCGGCCCATTTTTAGTTCAGAACCTGGGTTACGCTTGCTTATTGGTTTGCTAAATGTAGTCACCAATAAGCAAGCGCTATCCATGGTGCTGAACCAAAAATGGGCTGCCTCCTAAGCTTTACATTCTTGCTTTTTAAATAAAGATACTAAAAGAATGGGGAAAAAATGATAATAGGAGTAAATTAGAAAGTTGCTTAAAATTGCATGCTCTATCTGACTCATGAAAGAAAAAAATTGGATTTAGTGTCCCTTTAAGGTTGAGCTGCAACTGGAATCATGTGATCTGTTTCTTTGTATTACAGGTCAATGCAAAAAACTAGATGAAAACAAAGATGGCGCGGTCACTATCCCTGTTGGGCAGGTTAGTATCTTGGCTACAAATTAGGAACGGGGGGGAATTAACTTTTGGGAAATCGTTACTATAAATAGATTAGATTTTATATGTGTAGTTTAAAAAAAATCTGAATATAGTTTATTTCCCTGTATTAACTGTAATTTCGTTCTGCAGGACCTAAAACTATAACCCAGCAAATTTCTACACAGTGATTGCTTGATCAGTGCAGGACCTTGTCCAAATCCAAAATAAAAAACAAAAGTAGCTTTCCAAGGGGTCAATGATTTGCAAATCAATGCAAATTACAGTTTAAAGCAAATGGTTTGAATGCAGCAGTTATACAAATATATTGTTTTAAATATCGTTGTGAACGCACATAAAGAATATAAAAAATATTATAGTAGTGAGACTGCGATCTCTCTATGGATCATGTGACAACTGTAAATATCTAGAAAATGGTTTGAGATCCCTAACAAATCTAGGGCAAGATTACAAGTGTTGCGGTACAGCTATACCGCTGAAAAATTGGCCTTTGCTCACGGAATGGCAGGTCTCCCATATTACAAGTCGCGTGGTACGGCTATACCGCAAACGTTTTAGCCTGTACCGCAACTCTCCATTCCGCACTCAAAAAATAGCTGTTGAGTGTGGAATTTTCAGGTCACCCATATTACAGGTTGTGTGGTCCGGCTATTCCGCTAGCGTTATAGCTTATACCGCCACAATCCATTCTGCGATCAGAGACCAATAGTTATGGATTTTGCAAAATAAAAATGTTTCACAAAACTCATAACAAAAATGCTACAAAGTACACTAACACCCATAAACTACCTAAACTGCCACCCCCTGTTTAATTTAAGGCAATGCCCTACAAAAGGCCCTTTTCAGGGCTATTGGTAGATTATTTTTAGATTACGGATAATTTTGTTTATTATTTTTTGTAATCTAAGAATTTATTTATTTTTCGTAATTTTAGTATTTGTTTTTTTGTAATGTTAGATATTTTTTTCCGTAAATTAGGATTTTTTAATTTTGTAATTTAGGTTTTTTATTTTTTGTTTATTTTAGTTTTTTAAAATAGTAATGTTATGTCAATTTATAATTTAAGCTTAGGTTTCTTTCCTAAGACATGGAGTCCACAACGTCATTCCAATTACTAGTGGGAATATCTCTCCTGGCCAGCAAGAGGAGGCAAAGAGCACTACAGCAAAGCTGTTAAGTGTCACTCCCCTACCCATAATCCCCAGTCATTCTCTTTGCTTCTGTCAATGTAGGAGGTGAAGTTTGGTGTCTGAAGATTTGAATTCCTTTTTCTGGTACTTTTCCCTGCAAGCAAGGCTTTTGGGTTTAGCTGTGTCCACATCAATCTCTTCAGTAGAGTAGTGGTGACTTTTAAGCAGTTAGAAAGTTTTGAGATGGTCCTTACTTAATTTTCTAACACGTTTGCTGCCCTTGGTATCGAAAGCCAGAGTTGGTTACTCTGTTCTTTCTTTTTCTACAGGTCTCTGTGAGGACTATGTGTCCTTTAACACCTTGTAAGCTGTCTTCCTGCCTGACAGCTAGATTGCAGGTAAGTGCCTTTTGTCTTCTAGGTATTGGAGACTTGCACTTAAGAAGATTGAGCTGCAACTTTAATTTGGGACATATGATATCCTTTATATATTAGCATCGGTTCTCTCTGCACCAAGGGCGCATTCCCCTTTTTGTATTCCAGGTATATATCGGCATATTGGACGATTTGAGGATCCACAGCGGTCCCACACAGCAGAATGGCCAGGATCGAGTCAGCCGAGCGGCTCTGAAGCTTCGGCTTGCCAGATATTGCACTGTATGTGCAATTACACTTGTGAGTACCGTTTCTATCACCAACACCAGTGTTACTATATACAGTTTTAGGGTTGTCTGCACCAAGAGCGCCTCTTTCTTTTTTGTCTTATAGGACTTGTTATATTTATAGGCAGGGTGCAGGCACTTTATATCTGACTTGGAGACTAAGGGGTTAATACTTTTGTTTGGTTTTAAAGCATTTCCATCTAATACGAGGAGAGTCCACAGCTTTATTCATTACTTGTGGAAAATACAGAACCTGGCCACCAGGAGGAGGCAAAGACGCCCCAGCCAAAGGCTTAAATACCTCCCCCACTCCCCTCATCCCCCAGTCACTCTTTGCCTTTTGTCACAGGAGGATGGCAGAGAAGTGTCGGAAGATTTCGGAGTAGTTTCTTATGGAGGGTAGTACTCTTCGGAATGGGACTGGAGTTTTAAGTAGTCTTGTCAGCTACGAATGTTGGGGTCTGGAGATGCAGGGAGAGTCTTTCTGTGAAACCATCCAGACTCATATTAACAGCTTCTTTAAGCAATCAGTGTTGACGAGTTTCACTGCCTGCTTTCTTTCACTGAAGTCTAGGTCAGGAGCGATGCTACACACTGTCAAACTTGAGAGGCTGTGTTCCTGTTTCACGGCGTTGATTCTGGTAAGATCGTTTCATTTTTTATATCTGTAATGATAAAGTAAGAAGACAGGGTCCCAGTGTGACTCCTTTTATCTGTATAGAATCAAGGGTTCTGGAAGGTGATTATTGAACAGGGGGGGAGGTATACATGATTGCTTTATTGTGTTTTTTGCCGCAACATGTGTGAGATGTGGCTCTGGCAATGTGGAACAGTCAGGTTTTACCTTCATTTGTTTTCTGCGCAGCCTGTTTAGTTGGCGCGCTTTTTCTTGGCTGCAGGGGCGGTCCTGCACAGTACTCCATGTGACCGGGTGTGGCTTCTTTCTCTTCCTTTTCCTGACCGTCGGTACAGGAGACAAAAGCAGTTTCTCCGTGGGCCTGGGTCATAGGAGGTGGTGAGTGCCCCGGCCATTGGGAGTATAAAGGTGCCTTTTCATTTTTTCTATATTCCATATTAAAGGCGCAAGCTATGGAGGACTCTGATGCGTTAGAGGGTACTCTCTCTTTACCTTAATCTAATACCTGTGTTTATTGTGAGGAGGCTTCGGTATACCTGCCTGCTCAACTATGTTTCACATGCCTCGATAAATTAGTGATATCTAAAAGAAATAAGATGTTTAGTACCAGTGAGCCGTCTACCTCTGAGGGGTATCCGTCTCATTCATCTCCGATTACACATGCAGCTCCCCAGTGCACTTCTAATCCTCCTACAGGAGGGGCAATGTTACCACCTGATTTTGCTGATCAGTTGCAAACGGCAGTGTTTGAGGTCCTTAGTGCTTTACCTCATCCTGCTAGGCGCAAGCGAAAGGTTAAACATTGCTATCCTTCCCAGGGGTCATCTACTCTGTTGGATGTATCTGAGACTAGATTATCCTTTGATGCAGAGGATTCCAATACTTCGGAGGACTCTTGGGTCAGAATCTGTGGCCTCTAAACCTCCGGCTGCGGAGGAACCAGACTTTAGGTTTAGGATGGAGCACTTACGCTTTTTATTAAAAGAGGTGTTGGCTACTCTAGAGGTTCCAGAACCGAAGTTACCCAAGGAACCTTCTATTCCTAAGCTTGATAAAGTTTATGGGCTCCATGTACTAAGCCGTCAATTCATCCGTCATTTAAGACGCGGATAAACTCGCCGTTACTCGCTGCGGGCGAAATGGTGTCCGCTGTCACTATGTACTAATAATCCCCCAATAAATAGACAAGTCTAGCCCGCCGCGAGCAGTGGCGGATTATTGATAAATTTGACGCCTCGCTCGCCGCGACTAAGCTGATGTACTTAACTTTCAGTTGAATTGTCTGGCCAATTATTAACACGTGACATGCAAGGTGTCACGAACATCATAGTAGTCGCGGGAATAGAATTTTGCTCCTATAAAAGTTCAACTTATCTAAACAACTTTATTATTGTTCAAAATTTTTTGAAGAGTGATAACAGAGCGTTATTTTTGTAATATTTATTTACAATTTGGATATGGCTTCATCTGGATCTGATAATATATAAATATTAATATAAAAATAATTATAAAGATTGACAACTATACTATACAAATTTAAAATATAGATTACTCTTTAATTACAGTCGACAAATTTGGCGCAATTTATGTACATGGAAATGAGAGACAAATTAGACGCCAGTTATGCTGTACAATGCTGATATTACTGCCTTTTATATATGTCTAGACTGGCGTCTAGATTGACTTTCCTATTGTTTTGTACCTTGCCTGCCACCTAAAAGGTGGCAAGGCAAAAATAACGAGGTGGGAGCGGAAATTGTAGCGAGCGGACAAATAGATTTTTTAGTACATTCGTTTTTGGCGAGTTGGTGGTCAAATGTGTCTAATTACAGTGAAAAATGGAGAGGTAGCGAGGTTTGACGGATAAGTACGCTCGCAATTTTAAAGATGCGAGTTTGAACATAGTTGACGACTTTGTACATATCAGTTTGCGAGTTTTGACGCGAGATTTGTTGCGGGTAGCTCGCTGACTGCTTAGTACATGGAGCCCTATGAGGAGAGGGTAGTGCCCCAGACTTTCCCGGTACCCGTAAAGATGGCGAATATTATTAAGAATAAATGGGAGAGACTTGGATCGTCTTTCTCCCCTTCTTCTTTGTTTAAAAAATTGTCCCCGGTTCCTGACTCTCAGCTAGAATTGTGGGGATCTGTCCCTAAGGTGGATGGAGCTATCTCCATGCTCGCTAAGCACACCATTATTCTGCTTAAGGATAGTTCGTCGTTTAAGGAACCCATAGATAAAAAGTTAGAGACCCTGTTAAGAAAGATGTTTCAGCACACGGGGTTCGTATTTCAACCTGCAGCGGCGGTCGCTACGGTGGCGAGAGCTGCTACCTAATGGTGTGAGTTTCTGTCAGAAATGATCGATGTGGAGACTCCTCTCGATGAGATACAGGAAAGAATTAAGGCCCTGAGGGTAGCTAATTCATTTATCTGTGATGCAAATATGCAGATTATTCGATTGAATGCCAAAACATCAGGCTTTTCTGTTCTGGCCCTGAGGGCTCTGTGGTTGAAGTCGTGGTCGGCTGACATGACGTCCAAATCTAGATTGCTTTCCCTTCCATTTAAGGGAAAGATTATTTTCGGTCCAGGCCTGGACTCTATCATATCCACGGTCACGGGGGGCAAGGGTGCCTTTCTACCGCAGGATAAGAAGAATAAACCGAAGGGTCCTAATTTTCGTCCCTTTTGTTCGGACAAGTCCCAACAACAGCAGCCTGCCGCAAAACCCGAGCAGTCCAAGGGTTCTTGGAAGCCCTATCAGTATTGGAACAAAGCCAACCAGAGCAAGAAGATCGCAGAGACAAAATCGTCATGAAGGGGCGGCCCCCGATCCGTCTCTGGATTTCGTAAGGGGCAGACTATCTCTTTTCATGGAGGCTTGGAGGAGAGACGTGCAGAATCCTTGGGTTCTGGAGGTCATTGCCCAGGGTTACAGGATAGGTTTCAAAACTCACCCTCCCAGGGGCAGATTCCTCTTGTCAAATCTATCGTCAAAACCAGAGAAACGATATGCTTTTCTAGAGTGCGTGAGGGATCTCTCCTCTCTAGGAGTAATTGTACCTGTACCTCTAGCAGAAAGGGGTCTAGAGTACTATTCAAACCTTTTCATGGTACCAAAGAAGGAAGGCACGTTTTGCCCAATTCTGGACCTAAAGTGCTTAAACAAGTTTCTGTCGGTCCCATCGTTGAAGATGGAGACGATAAGGTCTATACTGCCCCTAGTGAAAGAGGGTCAGTTCATGACAATGATAGACTTGAAGGACGCTTACCTTCATGTGCCAATACACAAGGATCTCTTCAGGTTCCTAAGGTTCGCCTTTCTGGATCAGCACTTCCAGTTTGTAGCTCTTCCCTTTGGGCTGGCTACTGCTCCAAGAATCTTCACAAAGGTTCTAGGAACTCTGCTCACTGTGGCAAGATCCAGAGGGATAGCAGTAGCTCCTTATCTAGACTACATTCTGGTCCAGGCCCTGTCCTACCGGCTGGCAGGGGACCATTCGAGAGCCCTTTTCTTTCTTCTGCAATCTCATGGATGGAAGATAAACTCAGGAAAGAGTTCTCTAGTTCCCAGTACCAGAGTGGAGTTCCTGGGCACGATGATAGACTCCATATCCATGAAAATATTCCTAACAGACCAGAGACGTTGCAAAATTGTCTCCAGCCGTCTTGTCATTCAATCCTCCTCGAGACCATCAGTGGCCCGGTGCATGGAGGTGATCAGGCTCATGGTATCCACTATAGATGTCATTCCATTTGCCAGATTCCATCTCTGGCCTCTTCAGGTGTGCATGCTGAGGCAGTGGAACGGTGATCATTCGGACCTATCCCAACTGATCTCTCTGGACAATGGGTCGAGGGAATCTCTCTCTTGGTGGCTCTGTCCAGATCAGCTGTCCCAGGGGACATCCTTCCTCAGATCATCTTGAGAGATTGTGACTACGGACGTGAGTCTCTCAGGTTGGGGAGCGGTTTGGGGTGCCAGGAAGGCACAGGGCAGGTGGAATCAGAAGGAGTATCTTCTCTCGATCAACATCCTGGAACTTCGAGCGATCTCCAACGCTCTGGGGGCTTGGCCCCTCCTGGGTTCGTCCAAGTTCATCAGATTCCAGTCGGACAACATTACCTAGGTGGCTTACATCAACCATCAGGGGGGAACGAGATTTTCTCAGCAGACAGTCGTTTCATCCGGGGGAATTGTCTCTTCACCCCAAAGTGTTTGCGGAGATCTCATAGCATCCAGACTCAATTTCAAGCTACCCAATTACAGTTCGCGGTCCAGGGATCCCCAGGCAGAACTGATAGATGCCTTAGCAGTGCCTTGGGGATTCAACCTAGTCTACATATTTCCACTGTTACCACTTCTACCTTGAGTAGTGGCACGCATCAAACAGGAGCAAGCGTCAACTATTCTGATTGCTCCGTCGTGGCTGCGGAGGACGTGGTTTGTGGATCTAGTGGGGATGTCATCGTCTCCTCCATGGAGGTTGCCCTGTCGCAGGGACCTACTAGTATAGGGCCCATTTGTGCATCAGAATCTAGATTCTCTGAGGCTGACTGCGTGGAGATTGAAAGCTTAGTCTTAGCCAGGAGTGAATTTTCTGAGAGGGTGATTGATACTCTCATTCAAGCCAGAAAGCCGGTCACCCGTTGCATCTATCATAAGGTGTGGAGGACCTACTTAATCTGGTGTGAAACTCGTGGATATTCCTGACATAAGGTCAGGGTATCCAGAATTCTTTCCTTCCTCCAGGATGGGTTGGAGAAGGGACTTGCCGCCAGTTCCTTAAGTGGACAGATTTTGTCTCTATCTGTGGTGTTACACAAGAAGCTTGCTAAGCTTCCTGATATACAGTCTTTTGTTTAGGCTCTGTCCAGGATCAGGCCTGTGTTTAGACATTCTGCACCTCCTTGGAGTTTGAATCTGGTTCTTAAGGTTTTGCAAGGGGCTCCGTTTGAGCCTATGCATTCTCTTGACATTAAGACTCTGTCTTGGAAGGTTCTTTTTCTTTTGGCTATTGCTTCGGCATGCAGAGTCTCTGAATTAGCGGCCTTGCAATGTGAGCCTCCTTACCTAGTTTTTCTATGCAGATAAGGCTGTCCTTCGCACTGGACTGGGATTTCTCCCTAAGGTTGTGTCTGATCGCCAAGTTATTCAGGAAATTGTGGTTCCTTCCTTGTGTCCTAAACCTTCTTCTTTGAAGGAACGGTTACTTCATAACTTGGATGTGGTTCAAGCTTTGAAATTCTATCTTCAGGCTACGAAGGATTTCAGACAAACTTCAGCTTTGTTTGTTGTCTATTCGGGGAAGCGCAAAGGGCAGAAGGTTTCTTCAACTTTCCTATCCTTTTGGCTGAGGAGCATGATTCGCTTGGCTTATGAGACAGTGGGAAATAAGCCTCCTCAGAGGATCATGGCTCACTCAACTAGAGCTGTGGCTTCTTCTTGTGCCTTCAAGAATGAGGCCTCTATGGAGCAGATTTGTAAGGCAGCTACCTGGTCCTCCTTACTATTTTTACAATTTTGACATTTTTGCTTCATCTGAAGCAGGTTTTGCAGGCTGTGGTGCCCTTCACAATAGGGTCCTCCTCCTTTTTACCCTCCCATTTTCATTCAGTATACTCTAGAGCTTGGGTATTTGTTTTCCACAAGTAATGAATGAAGCCGTGAACTCTCCTCGTATTAGATGGAAAACATAAATTATGCTTACCTGATAATTTCATTTCCATCATTACGAGGAGAGTCCACGGCTCCCGCGCAGTTCTCCATTGGGCGGACCTAAATTTCTTTTGTTTTTCTTCTGGCACCATTTATACCCTGATATTTCTCCTACTGTTCCTTCTTCCCTCTGCAGAATGACTGGGGGATGAGGGGAGTGGGGGAGGTATTTAAGCATTTGTCTGGGGTGTCTTTGCCTCCTCCTGGTGGCCAGGTTCTGTATTTCCCACAAGTAATGAATGAAGTTGTGGACTTTCCTCGTAACGATGGAAATGTAATTATTAGGTAAGCATAATTTATGTTATCCCTTATTATTATTATCATTGTGGCTCATGTTTCTACTTATTCTTTATGGTTGTTGAATATTCAGGATTGGGCTAATTTATTAGGATGCTGGAGTGGAAATGCAAGAGGCTATTTACTGTTTAACGGTCTTGCAGTCTGTCAGTGTTTCGAAAGCGCACTTTTTATTTTAGCTGCCTAATTTTACTTTGGCTTCTCATGTGACCCACTCTTCCGCTTTCAGTTTCCTAAGCGGAGCGGTGTCTCACTGTTGCCAACATCTCTAGTTTCTGTCTCTCAATCGGCAGGAGAGGGCTGCTGTTTTCATTGCATTGGGAATCCTCTTTTGGTAAACCAGAGGTCAGGTGAAACACCTCAATCAGGCTGAGGTGCAGAGGTCCTGTTTCATTTTTGGTTTAGTTCGCGGATACATAGTGTACTCGCTCTGAGATATTTTCTTAAAGTATTTAAATAAAACAAAACAATAAAATTATTGGGGTTTTTTCCACTATTAATTGTAAAAATCTCTGGTATTATGGACATGGATTGGGACTCTGTCTTTTGATAAATGCTTGTTATGCCTTGAGGCACAAATTATTTTGCCAATGTAATTCTGTGCTGCATGCTTAGCTAGAACCCTTGAATGTAAAGATGAATTGTTGCCCTCTGAGCCCAATGTCTCTCAGGATGATGCTGTTCAGGCATTGCCATAGCTTTATCCTCAAACGTCCCAAGCCTCTATGTCGTCACATACAGTGCCCTGCAGTTCCTCTCAGCCTCCTGGAGGAGTTTATTTGCCTGCAGATTTTGCTGCACAGGTATCTTCTGTGGTATCTGCGGAATTATCTGCTTTTCCTATGCTGGGAAAACACAAGAGGAAAATTTGACTTTCAGATAGTAAGGTTTCTGTTCCACCTACTGCTATGCAGTTTGCACTTCCTCATAAGTCTGATGAGGAGGATACGTTGGTAGCTTCTGAGGGTGAAATCTCAGATTTGGACAGTTTAATTCCTTCATCTGATACTGAGGAAGTAAACTTTAGGTTTAAGCTTGAACACGTTCCTGTACTGTTAAAGGAGGTATTAGCTACTTTGGACAACTCCGATACTTCTGTCGTCATCCCTAAGAAGTCTAGTAAACTTAATAAATACTATGATGTTCCTTCCTCTGTGGAAGTGTTTCTTGTTCCTGACCGTGTGATGGGGATTATTTCACAGGAATGGGAGAAGTCAGGGATACCTTTCTCCCCATCTCCCGTCGATTAAAGATTCTTGGTGCACGGTGCCTAAAGTAGAAGGGGCTATTTCTACTTTGGCTAAGAGAACTATGATCCCTATAGAGGATAGCTGCTCCTTTAAGGATCCCATGGACAAAAAGCTGGAGGCTAATTTGAAGGTCAAGGTCTTCAATGGCAACCTGCAGTTTGTATTGCCACAGTAGCAAGTGCAGCATCTTATTGGTGCAACGCCTTGTCTGAATCAATTTTAGTAGAGACTCCGTTGGAGGAGATCCAAGATAGGATTAAGGCTCTCAAACTAGCCAATTCCTTTATTTCTGATGCTAACATGCAAGTTATTAGACTGGGAGCCAAGATGGCTGGCTTCACTGTCTTAGCCCACAGGGCTTTGTGGCTAAAATCTTGGTCAGCTTATGTTACTTCCAAGTCCATGCTTCTGGCACTTCCTTACAAGGGTAAGTCCTTATTTGGACCTGGTCTGGCAGAAATTATTTATGATATTACGGGTGGAAAAGGGTCTTTTCTACCACAAGAACAGACTTTTTTTTTTTTTTTTTAATTTCTTTATTAGAAAAAACAATTAAAATATAAAGAAAAATAGAAGAGTGAGGAAAACATCACACATATAAAAAGAAAAATGTCATCTGGGATATTGTTACATCCATTAAATAGCTAGCCATCACAGGCTTATAATATCCCGATATTCCCCCTTCTTTCACTTCACTCTCTTTCCACTAAAATTCTTTTATCAAATCGCTAAATAGCTTCATACAATTATCTTATTATTACGGATAAATATGGAACCTGTCCATTCCCTACCCCCCCCCCCCCTCCAAACACATAAAAAAAAAAAAAAAAAAAAAAGGGGAGGGGGCAGACTAAACCATTACTTCCCCACTTCCCTCGGACAGTGGGATTATTTGTGATATATTTAACACAGCATCTTCCCCCATATTCTTAATAAATCCCAGCCATGTTTTCTTGTAACTCAAGATATTTTCTTTATTGTAAAATTTAGTATCATAGGCTTTCTAGGAACGCTTGTCTGAGTAACTTTTTTTGACTGCTCCTATAGAAGGAATCTTATTATTGACCCAATTTGCATAAAGTATGGATCTCGTTAAAATTATAACCCATTGTATAAATTTAGTGTTTACCCCCCAGTTTACCTCCTTATTTAGGAAGATAGAGTTTTCTCCCGATAATTGAATCTTCTTCTTTGTTACCATAAGAAGAAAATACTCAATTTTACCCCACAACTGTCTAACCTTGGGACATGAAAACACCATGTGAATTATAGATGGATCTACCTCCCCACATTTTACACATTTGTTATTTATTAAATGATTCCATTTTTGTGCCCTTCTTGGGGTGATATAGTCAAAGTGTATTAGTCTGAAATGAGATTCTCTAAAATTAGATGACTTTGTAATATTCTTAATAATTTCAAAACTCTTAGGAATAATCACACTAGTACTAAGGTTATAATTACCCCACCTATTAGTGTAATCTCCAATAACTCTTTCCATCTCTGGGGTTTGTAGTATACCATATAAAATGGATAAAAGACCCTTTTTAACTCTTGGACAATCTAAAATCAGATGTTTGTGAACAATTCTTGGTTCTTTGCCTATTATTTGCAACAGATAGTGTTTTGCCTGAAAATAATAAAACTTATCTGATGATGGCATTTCATATTTTAACTGAAACTCCCTAAAATTGTATGGGTGTAGCAATAGAGGATTAACCAATTGATTTATGTATATAATATTCTTTAACCTTTATCAATGGAATACCTCATAACTTAGACCTGGAATGAATCTAGAATTTCCTAAGAGGGGCAGTTGTTTAGTGATCATATGCCCATGGCTTACCGATCTCTTTACCAACCTCCAAGCCCTTATGATATCTTTATAAAGAGGATGTGTTCGAATTCTAATACTGAGTTCCCTGTCTGAAGCATGCAGAATAAATGGCAAAGATAATGGCGCACAAACTGCTTCCTCCATTTTGCGATTCGAGAAATTGTCCGTGTGTGTTAACGAATCTAATGAGTATCTTATTAAAGCTGCGTTGTTATAGTTTTTTAAGTTAGGGAGAGCCAATACCCCTTTAGAGATTGGAAGATATAATTTTTCTAATCTAATCCTCGGCTTTTTCCCTTTCAACAGAAAGCACCGGAGTTCTTTCAAAAAATTGCAGATATCTATATCTTTTATCATCATTGGGAGCATTCTAATAAGATAGAGAATTCTGGGTAGAATAAACATTTTAAATACTGCCACCCTTCCCATTAGTGAGAGCGGCATATTAATCCATTGTTTTAGTCGGAGTAATATTTAGTTCATACCATTTAGCTGGATTTGATGATAGATAAATTCCCAAGTAGCTTAATTTCTGTGTTTCTATAAATTGATATGTTTGGGTATGAATTGGTTTCTTTAACCACAAAATTTTAGATTTAGAGTAATTGATTTTATAACCTGATACCTCTCCATACGAATCCAGTATTTCTATTATTCCCTTAACATATTTACCTGGAGACGAAACATACATTAAAAGATCATCCCCAAAGAGCGAAATTTTAACACTTTCTTTACCAATCTCAGATCCTACCAAAAAACTTATAAGAAGAATAGCTAATGGCTCCAATATTAGATCAAAAAGCAATGGGGACATAGGACAGCCCTTCCTTGTACCCCTCTTTAAGGGAAAGGGGGAAGATAAATAACTATTAACCAAAACCGAGGCTTCTGAATCGGAATATACATTAGCTATTAACCCCAGGAACCCACCCTCAAAGCTATATCTTGCCAATAATTCCATCATAAAGGCCCACTCGACTCTGTCGAAGGCCTTCTCTGCATCCAAAGATAGCAGGAAGGTCTCCGGCAGAGCCGAGTCACCCTCCCCACAATTGTGATCACTATACTTACATATTACTTGAAGTATCTTCCTTATATTCATTTCTGGAGTTCTGCCCATTACAAAACCCGCCTGATCAATATGGAGTAATCTTGGAAGAATAGTTTTAAGTCTATCAGCCATTATTTTCATCAATATCTTGTAATCAAGATTCAAGAGAGAGATTGGCCTATAAGAAGAAAGTTGTGTAACATCTTTTCCCTCCTTGGGAAGAAGACAAGAACAGACTTAAAGGACGTCAAAGTCATTTTCATTCCTTTCGTAACTTTAAAGGTCAAAAGTCTTCCTCTACCTCTTCCAAACAGGAGCAGTCCAAGTCCACTAGGAAACCTAATCAGTCTTGGAACAAGGGGAAGCAATCAAAGAAACCCTCAGCTGAGTCTAAGTCAGCATGAAGGGTCTGCCACCGGTCCGGGATCGGATAAAGTGGGGGCAGACTTTCTCTGTTTTGCCAAGCGTGGATACGAGATGTCCCAGATCCTTGGGCTGTGGACATAGTATCTCAGGGTTACAAAATAGAATTCAAATCTTGCCCTCCCAGGGGCAGATTTCACCTCTCAAGATTATCTGCAGACCAGGTAAAAATACAGGCATTCTTGAACTGCATTCAGGACCTTTTTTCCCTGGGAGTGATTGTTCCAGTTCCACTAAAGGAACAGGGTCTAGGATTTTATTCCAATCTGTTTGTGGTTCCCAAAAAAGAAGGAACTTTTCGACCCATTTTCGACCTGAAGTGTCTCAACAATTTTCTCAGGGTACCGTCCTTCAAAATGGAAACCATTCGTTCCATTCTTCCTTTGGTTCAAGAGGGTCAGTTCATGGTGACCATAGACCTGAAGGACACGTATCTTCATGTTCCCATTCACTGGGATCATCACAAGTTCCTGAGATTTGCTTTTCTAGACAAGCAGTTTCAGTTTGTGGCTCTTCCGTTTGGCCTTGCCACAGCTCCCAGAATTTTCACAAAGGTTCTGGGAGGTCTCTTGGCAGTGGTCAGGTCTCGGGTAATTGCAGTGGCGCCCTACCTGGAAGACATATTGGTTCAGGCACCTTCTTTTCAACAAGCAAACTCTCATACAGAGATATTGTTGTCTTTTCTACGTTCCCACGGATGGAAATTAAATCTGGAGAAGTGTTCCCTTGTTCCAGCTACAAGGGTGGTTTTCTTAGGGACCATCATAGATTCCCTATCTATAAAAAAAAATTCTGACGGAGGTCAGAAAATCAAAATTCTTTCCTCTTGCCTCTCTCTACAGTCTACTATTCGGCCATCACTGGCTCTATGTATGGAGGTTATTGGTCTGATGGTTGCTTCCATGGACATCATTCCCTTGCTCGATTCCATTTGAGAGCTCTGCAATTATGCATGTTCAGACAATGGAACGGAGACCATTTAGATCTGTCTCAGAGGATAGATCTAGACCAGTCGACAAGAGACTCTCTTCCGTAGTGGCTTTCTCAGGAGCATCTGTCTCAGGGCACATGCTTCCGGAGACATTCATGGGTGATCGTGACCACGGACGCCAGCCTGCTAGGCTGGGGAGCAGTCTGGCACTCGTTAAAGGCACAGGGACTATGGACTCGGGAGGAGTCTGCTCTCCCCATAAACATCTTGGAGTTGAGAGCGATTTACAATGCTCTGATGGCTTGGCCTCAGTTGTCCTTAGCCCGGTTTATCAGGTTCCAATGAGACAATATCACTTCAGTGGCTTACATCAACCACCATGGAGGAACTCTGAGTTCCTTAGGCATGAAGGAGGTGTCTCGGATTATTCAGTGGGCAGAAGCTCACAATTGTTGTCTATCTGCCATCCACATTCCAGGAGTAGACAACTGGGAAGCGGATTTCCTTAGCAGACAGACATTTCATCCCGGGGAGTGGGCTCTCCACCCGGAGGTGTTTTACAGGTTAACCCTCAAGTGGGGGGTGCCAGAGTTGGATCTGATGGCGTCTGGGCAAAACGCCAATCTTCCAAGGTACGGTTCAAGGTCAAGAGATCTGCAGAAAACTCTGATAGATGCTCTGGCAGTTCCTTGGAATTTCGATCTAGCATACCTGTTTCCTCTGTTTGCGCTCCTTCCACGAGTCATTACTCGTATCAAACAGGAGAGCGTTGGTAATTCTAATAGCTCCTGCATGGCCTCGCAGAATCTAGTATGCAGACCTGGTGAAGATGTCATCTTTTTCACCTTGGAGGTTACCCCTGAGGAAAGACCTTCTAACTCAGGGTCCATTCCTCCATCCAAATCTTGTTTCTCTGAAGCTAACTGCTTGGAGATTGAACGCTTAGTGCTGACTAAGCGTGGGTTTTCTGAGTTTCATTGAGACTATGATTCAGGCTCGCAAGCCTGTCGCAAGCCCTAAGGTATGGCGTAAATACCTTTATTGGTGTGAATCTAAAGACTACTCTTGGAGTAGGGTCAGGATTCCTAGGATTTTGTCTTTTCTCCAGGAAGGTCTGGAGAAAGGGTTGTCAGACAGTTCTCTGAAAGGTCAGATATCTGCATTATCTATTCTTTTACATAAGCTTCTTGCGGATGTGCCAGATGTTCAATTTTTTGTCAGGCCCTGGTCAGAATCAGGCTTGTGTTTAAAACTGTTGCTCCTTTTTGGAGCCTTAATCTTGTTCTTAAAGTTTTGCAGCAGGCTACGTTTGAGGCAATGTATTCCATAGATATTAAGCTGTTATTTTGGAAGGTTTTGTTTCTTATTGCTATTTCTTCTGCTCTGAAAGTTTCAGAACTCTTGAATTTGCAGTGTGATTCTCCTTACCTTATCTTTCATGCTGATAAGGTGGTTCTTCGTACTAAATTGGGGTTTCTCCCTAAAGTGGTTTCGGATAGGAATATTAATCAGGA
The DNA here is from genome assembly GCF_027579735.1 of Bombina bombina. Classification (NCBI taxonomy): domain Eukaryota; kingdom Metazoa; phylum Chordata; class Amphibia; order Anura; family Bombinatoridae; genus Bombina; species Bombina bombina. The sequence continues at coordinate 491,375,429 of NC_069505.1, read as the reverse complement.
AATTGTCGTTCCTTCTCTATGTCCTAATCCTTCTTTTCATAAGGAACGTCTGTTGCACAACTTGGATGTTGTGCATGCTCTAAGGGTAAGGCGTAAGGGTCAGAAGGCTACTGCTACTTCTCTTTCCCTCTGGTTGAGAAGTCTGATTCGTTTTGCTTATGAGACTGCTGAACAGCAGCCTCCTGAGAGAATTACAGTTCATTCCACCAGGGCTGTCTCCTCTTCTTGGGCTTTCAAAAATGAAGCTTTCTGTGGAACAGATTTGCAAGGCTGCAACTTGGTTCTCTCTGCATACTTTTTCAAAATTTTACAAATTTGATACTTTTGCCTTGGCTGAGGCCTCTTTTGGGAGAAAGGTTCTTAAAGCAGTGGTGCCTTCTGTTTAAGCCTGCCTGTCTTGTTTTCCCTCCCTATTCATTCTGTGTCCTCTAGCTTGGGTATTGGTTCCCACTAGTAATTGGAATGACGTTGTGGACTCTCCATGTCTTAGGAAAGAAAACAAAATTTGTGCCTACCTGATAAATTTCTTTCTTTCCGGACGTGGAGAGTCCACGACCCCACCCTTAATTAATACAGTTATTAAGACAGTTATTTTTTACTAAACCTCAGACACCTCTACACCTTTGGATTATTCCTTTTTCCATTTCCCTTTGGTCGAATGACTGGGGATTATGGGTAGGGGAGTGACACTTAACAGCTTTGCTCTGATGCTCTTTGCCTCCTCCTGCTGGCCTGGAGAGATATTCTCACTAGTAATTGGAATGACGTCGTGGACTCTCCATGTCCAGAAAGAAAGAAATTTATCAGGTAAGCATACATTTTTTTATTTCACAGGTAAGTTTTTATTTATTTTAAGGTAGTTAGTATATTGTAACTTTAATTTAAAGTTAGGGAGCCAGCGGTTTAGTGATTAATAGGTTTCTTATAGTAGTTGCGATGTGGGGGGCCGGCAGTTTAGGGGTTAATAGGTTTATTAAAGTAGTTGTGATATGGGGGGCCGGCGGTTTAGGGGTTAATAGGTTTATTATAGTAGTTGCAATGTGGGGGTCAGTGGTTTAGGGGTTAATAAGTTTATTTGGGTGTTAGCGATTCGGGGGCGACGGTTTAGGGGTTAATAACTTTATTTAGTGTCTGTGATGTCGGGGGCGACGGATTAGGGGTTTATGTTAGGGTATTAGGTTTTTACGTAACCTTCTTGTCCCCATAGACAACACTTTCTCTCCATTGGTGTCTATGGGGGAAAACGTGCAAGAGCACGTCAAGTCAGGCCTTGGCTTTTGTGCGGTATGGATCTTATCGCACAACAAAAGACGTTTTTTCTGTAACTTGTAATGGCAGCGTTATGGAGAGTGCGATACCACTAAAGCACAGCTTGTAATCTTGGTGCTATAGAGTCATATGAGTATGACAACCATGTGATTTATAGAGAGTCATGTGACAACAATGGGATGTCTAAAGGTCTTGTGACAACTGTATATATCTGGAGAACCATTTGACATATTTAGCAATTCTAAGCAGTCATATGACAACCATGTGATATTAAAAGAGTCATGTGACAAATGTATATATCTTATAAAAGATAAAAAAAAAAATATTAACCTGTTATAACACAAACTATAAGTATAATAAGTCAATAACAAAAACAATGTGTTAGTCTACTATGGTGCGATAAGGCATATAGACCACAAGCTTGGAGAACATATATTACAATCTCTGATACTGTCACACTATGGGATTCCTTAGTACCTAAATACTCTCTGATTTCTAAGAACTCTAGGGCAACTCCACTGATAACCCTATCTACAAATTTTAGCTATGCACTACACAATAAATGGGCTAATAGAGGCATATATAGAATCACAGACACATTGCAAGGACATACATTCCTAAGTTACATTCAATACACTTACTGAATTTAATACCCAAGATAAATCCAGCTGGTTTCAATATCTACAAGTAAGAGCAAGGGTGAACGTCCTGGGCAAAGTTACACTTAAGACAATTACTTATCAAGAGCACCTATGCCTCTCACCAAAACGAACAAAGGGAGCTATCTCGAATGTATACCCACTATTTAACATCCCCACAAATGCAGCTAAACTTCCCTTCATGTGCAAATGGGAATCTGAGTTTAATTTTAGCTGGACGAAATAAAAATGGTGTGAGGTGTTAAACAGGGGCTCATCATATTCAATCTGTGCACACCTTAATTTTTTTTTTATTTAAAGGTAGCGTTCAGATGGTATTTTCACCCAACTTGACTGCATCAGGTTGACCAATAAAAAACAAAGTGTGTTAGGGGCTGCGATGATCAAGTCTCATACCCACATATGTGGTGGCACTGCCCTTATGTGACTGACATCTGGACTCAGACGTCTAAATTATTAAGCAACCTATTTGAAAAAGATATTCAACTAACCCCTACCCAAGCTCTCTTACATGAGCCAATTAAGGGACTGCATTCGAGAGCTAATAAACTAGTCACCTTTATCTGCATAATAGATAAATTAGCAATAGGTTGATACTGAAAAAACCATGATCCCCTCATATTTTATAAAATGCAAAATCAATTATCACTATCAAATAAGCAGTGCATCAGCAGATCTCTTAAACATGACAGATCTCTTCCTTGCACTTTGGGAACCCTGAATTTTCTATATAGAAAATAGAGACAGAAATTGAAATTATATCTCAAACGGAATTGCTTGTAGTGTTGTCTCCAGACTTGGAAATATATGTATTGTAATCTTGAGATACTATTGTAATGTACCTATATTACTGACATGGATTAGGCACAATCTATGTTTGCATTTTTGTATCTTGACCAAATACTGTATTATTTTATTATTCAATCTCTTATGTATGTTCATAATTATTTTTCTTTGAAAAAATTCAATAAAAAAAAAAAACGTGTTAGTGCTTAAAAAGATGTGTTCATATGGTGATATATCAGTCCCTGCACAAGTTTAGTTAGGACTGATTTATCACCATATGAACATATCCTTTAATAACACATTGGGGCCAAATTATCAAGCTACGAATGGATCTTGATGCCCCTGTTTCCGCGAGAGCAGTTCACACATACCCCCCAACTGTCCCGATTTTCGCGGGACAGTTCCAATTTTAGGGGTCTGTCCCCCTGTCCCAGGTTGCTAGCCATCTGTCCCGATTTTCCCCATGCATTAAAAAAAAATGTAAATTCTATTGGGCCCATACTCAGAAGCAGCTGGCTTTGCTCTCACAGGGTTAGATACCTGTTAGATTCCCTGTGGAAAAGGAATGGTGTGTGGGTTAAGCAGGAGTAAGAAGGCTGTATACACTCTGACCACTGGTAATGGTGACCTCTCTAACCTTCCTCTGGTAGTGATGATGTCTAAACCCTGGTGATAATACTAGCATGCCTTCAGTTTTATACGATGAGCAGTGCTAATACCAGGGTAACGAACAGTGGCAGCCGCAGACTGCCAGCTAATGTGCTTGCCAACCCAAGGACCCCATACAATGAATTACAGATACCCATATATGATTTAGTGTGTGTGTCTATCTGTATCCATAACTGTGTGTGTGTATCTGTATGTATAAGTTTATGCTATGTAGTGTGTGTGTGTGTCTGCATGTATAAATGTAAGCTATGTAGTGTGTGTATGTGTATCTGCATGTATAAGTGTGTATCTGCATGTATAAGTGTATGCTATGTAGTATGTGTGTATCTGCATGTGTAAGTGTATGCTATGTAGTGTGTGTGTGTGTGTATCTGTATGTAAAAGTGTATGCTATGTAGTGTGTGTGTATCTGCATGTGTAAGTGTATGCTATGTAGTATGTGTGTATCTGCATGTATAAGTGTATGCTATGTAGTGTGTGTGTATCTGCATGTGTAAGTGTATGCTATGTAGTGTGTGTGTATCTGTATGTAAAAGTGTATGCTATGTAGTGTGTGTGTATCTGCATGTGTAAGTGTATGCTATTTAGTATGTGTGTATCTGTATGTGTAAGTGTATGCTATGTAGTGTGTGTGTATCTGCATGTGTAAGTGTATGCTATGTAGTGTGTGTGTATCTGCATGTGTAAGTGTATGCTATGTAGTGTGTGTGTATCTGCATGTGTAAGTGTATGCTATGTAGTATGTGTGTATCTGTATGTGTAAGTGTATGCTATGCAGTGTGTGTATATCTGCATGTGTAAGTGTATGCTATGTAGTGTGTTTATCTGTATGTAAAAGTGTATGCTATGTAGTGTGTGTGTATCTGCATGTGTAAGTGTATGCTATGTAGTATGTGTGTATCTGTATGTGTAAGTGTATGCTATGTAGTGTGTGTGTATCTGCATGTGTAAGTGTATGCTATATAGTGTGTTACTGTGCATTTTTGCTGACTTTAAAGGCCAGAATCTAGAATTTCTTTCAATATTTATTCTTTATTTTCTACATTGACATGAACCTTAAAAATACCGGTCGTGTTGGTAAAATACCGGCCGGGTGGCAACCCTATTAATGGGGAATGCAGAGAGCAGTTTTAAAGAATCTATTATTAAATGTCTAATTAAGATAAAAACATAACAAATATTTAGCACTGTATCTACAAAGGCTAATTAAATACACAGCTCACATAACTGTACCAGTGGTTTGAGCTTGTGTTTGATTTGCTGCCTAATGGCTAGATTACGAGTTTTGCGGTAAGCTTAAAAAGCAGCGTTAACAGGTCCTAACGCTGCTTTTTTACGCCCGCTGGTGTTACGAGTCTTGCAGGTTTAGGGGCACCGCACACTTTTTTGGCCTTACCGCAAATCAACTTACGTAAATTTCATAAAGTCTTTTTTCAATGGGACTTGCATAGCGCCGGTATTACAAGTTTGTCCTGGGAGGCCAAAAAGTGAGTGGTACACCCTCTACCTCCATGATTCCTAACGCATTTTAAAGTCAGTAGTTAAGAGTTTTATGGTACAAAGCTGTAGCATAAAACTCATAACTAAAGTGCTAAAAAGTACACTAACACCCATAAACTACCTGTTAACCCCTAAACCAAGGCCCTCCCGCATTGCAAACACTAAAATAAAATTATTAACCCCTAATCTGCCGCTCCTGACATCGCCGCCACTATTATAAACATATTAACCCCTAAACCGCCGCACTCCCGCCTCGCAAACACTAGTTAAATATTATTAACCCCTAATCTGCTGCCCCTAACATTGCCGCCACCTACATTATACTTATTAACCCCTATTCTGCCATCCCCAACGTCGCAGCCACTATTCTAAATTAATTAACCCCTAAACCTAAGTCTAACCCTACCACCCACTAACTTAAATATAATTTAAATAAATCTAAATAAAATTACTATCATTAACTAAATTATTCCTATTTGAAACTAAATACTTACCTATAAAATAAACCCTTAAATAGCTACAATATAACTAATAGTTACAATTGCCTAGATTTAGAGTTTTGTCGGTAAAAACCTGCGGCTCTAACACTTTTTTCCAGCACACCCTTAAGCCAACACTAGTATTATGAGTTATCTGAATGGCTGCGTTAGGCTCTGAAAAATGAGCGTTGAGCCAAATTTAGCGCCACTTCAAACCTCAATACCAGCGTTGCTTACGGTAGCGGTAAGCTGGAAAAACGTGCTTGTGCATGATTTCCACATAGGAAACAATGGGGCAGTTTCAGCTGAAAAAAAACCTAACACCTGCAAAAAAGCAGCGTTCAGCTCCTAACGCAGCCCCATTGTTTCCTATGGGGAAGCACTTTCTAAGTCTAGACCTAACACCATAACATAAACCCAAAGTCTAAACACCCCTAACCTTACACTTATTAACCCCTAATCTGCCGTCCCCACTATTGCTGACACCTGCATTTTATTATTAACCCCTAATCTGCAGCTCCGGACACCGCCGCCATTTACATTATCCCTATGAACCCCTAATCTGCTGTCCCTAACATCGCCGACACCTACATTATATTTTTTAACCCCTAATCTGTCCCCCCCTACCTACACTTATTAACCCCTAATCTGCCAATCGGACATCGCCGCCACTATAATAAATGTATTAACCCCTAAACTGCCGCACTCCCGCCTCGCAAACACTATAATAAATTTTATTAACCCCTAATCTGCCCTCCCTAACATCGCTGCCACCTACCTACAATTATTAACCCCTAATCTCCCGCCCCCAATGTCGCCGCTACTACAATAAAGTTATTAACCCCTAAACCTAAGTCTAACCCTAACCCTAACACCCCCCTAAATTAAATATAATTTAAATAAGACAAAATAAATTTACTATCATTAAATAAATTAATCCTATTTAAAACTAAATACTTACCTATAAAATAATCCCTAATATAGCTACAATATAACGAATAGTTACATTGTAGCTATTTTAGGATTTATATTTATTTTACAGGCAACTTTGTATTTATTTTAACTAGGTACAATAGCTATTAAATAGTTAATAACTATTTAATAGCTACCTAGTTAAAATAATTACAAAATTACCTGTAAAATAAATCCTAACCTAAGTTACAAATACACCTAACACTACACTATCAATAAATTAATTAAATAAATTACCTACAATTATCTAAAATAAAATACAATTAAATAAACTAAACTATAGTACAAAAAACCCCCACAAAATTACAGAAAATAAAAAAAAATTACAAGAAGTTTAAACTAATTACACCTAATCTAAGCCCCCTAATAAAATAAAAAAGCCCCCCAAAATAAGAAAATTCCCTACCCTATCCTAAATTACAAAGTAATCAGCGCTTTTACCAGCCCTGATCGGAACAGCCAATAGAATGCGAGGTCAATCCGATTGCTGAATGATTTTTCCTACCTTAATTCCGATTGGCTGATAGAATCCTATCAGCCAATCGGAATTCGAGGGACGCCATCTTGGATGACGTCATTTAAAGGAACCATCATTCATCGGGAAGTCGTCAGCCGGGATGGATGGATGTTCCGCGTCGGAGGTCTTCAGGATGCTGCCGCTCCGCTCCAGATGGATGTCGATAGAAGATGCCCCCTGGATGAAGACTTCAATCGGATGGAAGACCTCTTCTGCCCCGCTTGGATGAAGACTTCTACCGGATGGAGGACATCTTCTGCCCTGCTTGGATGAAGATTTCGGCTCGGCTGGGTGAAGACGACTCAAGGTAGAGAGATCTTCAGGGGGTTAGTGTTAGGTTTTTTTAAGGGGGGTTTGGGTGGGTTTTAGAGTAGGGGTATGTGGGTGGTGGGTTGTAATGTTGGGGAGGTATTGTATTTTTATTTACAGGTAAAAGAGCTGATTACTTTGGGGCAATGCCCCGCAAAAAGCCCTTTTAAGGGCTGGTAAAAGAGCTGATTATTTTGTAATTTAGGATAGGGTAGGGAATTTTCTTATTTTGGGGGGCTTTTTTATTTTATTAGGGGGCTTAGATTAGGTGTACAGGTGGCCCTCGTTTTACAACGGTTCAATTTACACCGTTTCAGAATAACAACCTTTTTTCCCAGTCATGCGACTGCTATTGAAAAGCATTGAGAAGCAGTGCATTTATTGAAATAGCCAGTAGGTGGAGCTGTCCGCTTGTGTTGCAGCAAAGCCAAGCAAGCTGAAATTAATCAGTTTAACCAGACCTGAGCTATTGAGCAGATTTCAAAGGAACAAGATCTTCTTGTCTATAAATCAGTCCAGATTGGAATGCATAGAAAGAACTGTTTGCAGAAAAATGCAAGTGAAGTCTGTGTTGTGTGATTTTATTAGGTTAATAATGTTGTTTAGCAGATGTTTTTGTTCATTTAACTTAGTTTAATTATAAATTCTGTGTTGTGTGATTATTTTATTAGGTTTATAATGCTGTTTAGAATTTAAAGTCTTCATTTCAAATCTTTAAAAATAATGTATTAGGTGTTACTTATGACAATTTTGAGAGGGGCCTGGAACCTATCTCCCTCACTTCCCATTGACTTACATTATAAACTAGGTTTCAATTTACAACGGTTTCGATTTACAACCATTCCTTCTGGAACCTAACCCCGGTGTAAACTGAGGGCTACCTGTAATTAGTTTAAACTTCTTGTAATTTTTTTTTTATTTTCTGTAATTTAGTGGGGTTTTTTTTTACTATAGTTTAGTTTATTTAATTATATTTTATTTTAGATAATTGTATTTAATTTATTTAATTAATTTATTGATAGTGTAGTGTTAGGTGTATTTGTAACTTAGGTTAGGATTTATTTTACAGGTAATTTTGTAATTATTTAACTAGGTAGCTATTAAATAGTTATTAACTATTTTAATAGCTATTGTACCTAGTTAAAATAATTATAAAGTTGCCTGTAAAATAAATATAAATCCTAAAATAGATAAAATGTAACTATTAGTTATATTGTAGCTATATTAGGGTTTATTTTATAGGTATTTAGTTTTAAATAGGATTAATTTATTTAATGATAGTAATTTTAGTTTGTTTTATTTAAATTATATTTAACTTAGGGGGGTGTTAGGGTTAGACTTAGGTTTAGGGGTTAATAACTTTATTATAGTAGCGGCGACGTTGGGGGTGGCAGATTAGGGGTTAATAATTGTAGGTAGGTGTCGGCGATGTTAGGGACAGCAGATTAGGGGTTAATAAAATGTATTATAGTGTTTGCGAGGCGGGAGTGCGGCGGTTTAGGGGTTAATACATTTATTATAGTGGCGGCGATGTCTAGTCGGCAGATTAGGGGTTAATAATTGTAGTTAAGTGGCGGCGACGTTGGGGGGGGGCAGATTAGGGGTTAATAAATATAATATAGGTGTCGGTGATGTTAGGGACAGCAGATTAGGGGTTCATAGCTATAATGTAGGTGGCGGTGGTGTCCGGTCGGCAGATTAGGGGTTAAATAATTTTAATTTAGTGTTTGCGATGTGGGGGCCCTCGGTTTAGGGGTTAATAGGTAGTTTATGGGTGTTAGTGTACTTTGTAGCATGGTAGTTAAGAGCTTTATGTTCCGGCGTTAGCCCATAAAACTCTTAACTACTGACTTTTTTATGCGGTAGGAGTCTTGGCGGTAGAGGCTGTACCGCTCACTTCTTCCAAGATTCGTAATACCGGCGTTAGGCAAATCCCATAGAAAAGATAGGATACGCAATTGACGTAAGGGGATTTGCTGTAGCCAAAAGTCGCGGAAGAAAAGTGAGTGGTACACCTTTACCTACCTGACTCGTAATACCAGCGGGCGTTAAAAAGCAGCATTAGGACCCCTTAATGCTGCTTTTTAAGGCTAACGCAGAACTCTAAATCTATCTTAGGGTTTATTTTTATTTTACAGGCAAGTTTGTATTTATTTTAACTAGGTAGAATAGTTACTAAATAGTTATTAACTATTTACTAACTACCTAGCTAAAAAAAATACAAATTTACCTGTAAAATAACACCTAACACTACACTACAATTAAATAAATTACCTAAATGAAATACAATTAAATAAATCAAATACAATTAGCTAAATTACAAAAAACAAACAAACACTAAATTACAGAAAATAAAAAGCAAATTACAAGATCTTTAAACTAATTACACCTAATCTAAGAGCATAAAAAAGCCCCCCCCCCCCCCAAAAAAACAAAAAAAACAAAACCCTAGCCTAAACTAAATTACCAATAGCCCTTAAAAGGGCCTTTTGCAGGGCATTGCCCCAAAGAAATCGGCTCTTTTACCTGAAAAATAAATACAAACAACTCCCCCCCCAACAGTAAAACCCACCACCCACACAACCAACCCCCCCAAATAAAACCCTAACTAAAAAAAACTAAGCTCCCCATTGCCTTGAAAAGGGCATTTGGATTGGCATTGCCCTTAAAAGGGCATTTAGCTCTATTGCTGCCCAAAGCCTTAACCTAAAAATAAAACCCACCCAATACACCCTTAAAAAATCCTAACACTAACCCCTGAAGATTCACTTACCGGGAGAAGTCTTCATCCAAGCGGCAAGATGTCCTCAAGGAAGCCGGCAGAAGTGGTTCTCCAGACGGGCAGAAGTGGTCCTCCAGACGGCATCTTCTATCTTCATCCTTCCGATGCTGAGCTGCTCCATCTTCAAGACATCCGGCGTGGTGCATCCTCTTCTTCTGACGTCTTCTTGCTGAATGAAGGTACCTTTAAATGACGTCATCCAAGATGGCGTCCCTTAGATTCCGATTGGCTGATAGAATGCTATCAGCCAATCGGAATTAAGGTTGAAAAACTCCTATTACATATAATGTAGGTGTCGGCGATGTTGGGGGCAGCAGATTAGGGGTTCATAAGTATAATGTAGGCGGCGATGTCCGGAGCTGCAGATTAGGGGTTAATAAGTATAATGCAGGTGTCGGGGGCGGCAGATTAGGGGTTAATAAGTGTAAGATTAGGGGTGTTTAGACTCGGGGGTTCATGTTAGGGTGTTAGGTGTAAGCATAAACCGCTAGATTTAGAGTTTTGTCTGTAAAAACCTGCATAGCTAACGCTGCTTTTTTTTCCCAACGCACCCTTTCAACAACGCTGGTATTAAGAGTTGTCTGAGGGGCTGTGTTAGGCTCAAAAAAGGGTGCGTTGAGCCTAATTTAGCTCCACTTCAACCCTCAATACTAGCGTTGCTTAAGGTAGCGGTAAGCTGGAAAAACGTGCTCATGCACGATATCCCCATAGGAAACAATGGGGCATTTTGGGCTCGAAAAAAAAAAGCAGCGTTCAGCTCCTAACACAGCCCCATTGTTTCCTATGGGGAAACACTCTCTAAGTCTACACCGAACACCCTAACATGAACCCCGAGTCTAAACACCACTAACCTTACACTTATTAACCCCTAATCTGCCGCCCCCGCTATCGCTGACACCTGCATTATATTATTAACCCCTAATCTGCCAATCCGGACACTGCCGCAACCTACATTATACCTATGAACCCCTAATCTGCTGCCCCTAACACCGCCGATTCCTATATTATATTTATTAACCCCTAATCTGCCCCCCCCAACGTTGCCACTACCTAACTACACTTATTAACCCCTAATCTGCCGACCGGACCTCGCCGCCACTATAATAAATGTATTAACCCCTAAACCGCCGCACTCCCGCCTCGCAAACACTAGAATAAATAGTATTAACCCCTAATTTGCCCTCCCTAACATCGCCACCACTTACCTACAATTGTTAACCCCTAATCTCCCGCCCGCACCGTTGCCGCTACTATAATAAAGTTATTAACCCCTAAACCTAAGTCTAACCCTAACCCTAACACCCCCTATCATAAATATGATTTAAATTGAACAAAATAATATTCCTAAAATTAACTAAATTAATCCTATTTAAAACTAAATACTTACCTATAAAATAAACCCTAATATAGCTACAATATAACTAATAATTACATTGTAGCTATTTTAGGATTTATATTTATTTTACAGGCAACTTTGTATTTATTTTAACTAGGTACAATAGCTATTAAATAGTTAAGAACTATTTAATAGCTACCTAGTTAAAATAAGTACAAAATTACATGTAAAATAAATCCTAACCTAAGTTACAATTAAACCTAACACTACAATATCATTCAATTAATTAAATAAATTACCTACAAATACCTAAAATAAAATACAATAAAATAAACTATTCTATAATACAAAAAAAACAAACACTAAATTACAAAAAAATAAAAAAGAATTACAAGAAGTTTAAACTAATTACACCTAATCTAAGCCCCCTAATAAAATAAAAAAGAACCCCCCAAAATAAAAAAAATCCCTACCCTATTCTAAATTACCAAGTAGAAATGTTCACATATAAATGTGCTAGATTGGATGCGCCTAGATGTGTTATGCGAAAAATGTAAAAGTGTAAACCATATAGTCATATCTTATGCACTATATTGGTAAGTTAAATATTTTCAAGACAGTGCTAACAACACCAATATATCACAGTGAATTTCCAAACCGTGCTAGAAATTAAAATGCAGATAATAATAAAAAAAATATATATAAAAAATATATATAAATTAATATATAAATATAGAAAATACAGATATTAAATAAACATGTACAGTATTATTAATGATTCTAATAAGTGTAAACAATTAGCACTTATCAGTTCTTTCAAAATGTCCTGGTTTCAGGATAAAAGAGATGTTCCCGCATTCAAAGTAGATGAACTTTAGTATCCCAACAGATGGTAGCGGTGAACTGTGGCAGGCTGCTTCTTCTGAATGTAGTTGGAGTACAATCCTGTAGGTCAATGATAAAACGGAAAGAAGGCGCCACAATAGTGCAGGGTCAATGATGTCAAATAATCTCCACTCAGATATCCCGTACTTACAAACTCCAAAGCACTAAACAAGAGCTATATTTTCCTTCTGGGCTCTTGCAGTCGCCCAGTAAACTGCTCAACGATCAGCTGCTCCTCCGCGAAGCCTCAATGCTTTGGCAGTCAGTGTATATGCCGCTCACACAGATTAACTCACTCCCCAGTAAATAGTACCGTGGCTATTTCAGTCCACCAGTGGAGAGATGAGAAAAATGTGCATATGAATAAAAATGTATAAAACCGTGGCAAAGTCTATAGTTAAAAGACTTTATTAAAAACAATATTCAGCACACGACGTTTCAGGGTCACAGACCGTTTTATCAAGTGTAATACAGTTCTTAAACATACCACGGTTTATAAAAGTTCTGTCGGCGTCCTAGGGATCACATTGTGCCTGCGCTCCCAATAATCACTTGATTGGTTACCAAGAGAGGTGTGGTGTGAGCGTAGATAGACTCATTCATAAATCTCATTTTAGTCCCTCTGATAGGCTCCACACTTTGACCAATCAGGGAATTGATAATATACACTCCTCAATTATTCTCAAGATCTGTGTATTCACGGATTGAGTCGCTTAAAATATAACTTTACTCGCATACTCTAAACTTTATATGTATTGGTGGGAAAGCACTACTGTCACACTACTCAAATGATTAGTTACCGATATAGTTGTGATAGTTTCGTGAGCAGTTTGAAAAAATATAACACCCGTTACAAAGGGGTTTACATAGTGAATTACGCTGCCTATACAACTTTACTCACACATTTATAGGGAGGTATATAATCACGAAATTAGATTCCTAGAGGAACATCTTTATACCCAAACTTGTAATTTTATAAGTGTGATTAGAAGAGCAGACGTCAGATGTTTCACCCCTTACAATCTAGCAAAGCCATAGCTTCCTAATAATACATAAAATGAACAATACAATATATACATCTATACATGTATCTCGTTTCACAGAATTCTATTTGATGTATAATCTTCAGATATTAATAACATAGCAAGTTGTATATATAAGACTGGAGTACCCTTTTTCTATTAATGTAGAGCAGACCTTGTGTACAGCATGTCTGGAAAGTCTGGAGGTACAGATGGAAAAATATATATTATTCTCTCATCTGGCAGTCATAGACCATTATAGCCCCACACACTCTGTCTTCAAACAGCAACTACAACAAGCTGTAGGACGATGTGGTCCATCGACCTATCAGCCATATAAAAATTCTTGTCCTGACATCTAACAGATGTATCCTATGATCTTAAATTGTCATAAATAAATCCTTTCCAATCCTTGTATATGATAGTCATTTTCAAATGAACTATATGATTTAATGTAAGTAAAAAGATGTATATATATATTAAGTACCTACAAAATTCACAATCCATCTTTAGTGTACTGCTAGACATATCTTCATGTTAAAAGACGGGGGTTTTTTATATATATATTATAAACTTCAACCTATATCTCTCTAAATTTGCTCATACAGGCCCCATATAAGGACCATCACAAGCAATAATAGATGAGATGGAAAAAAAATATATATATGGGAAAATAGGTATATAATGTAACTTACATGGGGAACAATTTAATTATACTATAATCTCTCTAGATTTGTTCATGATGGCCCCATATCAGGACCATCACTGGCAATAATAGATGAAAAGGGGATAAAATAGGTAATTGTTGTAACCTACATTGGGACAACATCAAAAATATATACTGGGGTTTCCCGTTAATCTATAGGGGTATTGGTTGTACTAGTTGTGTGGACTAATGAGGAGTATACTCTGTTCACTAGTTGTTAAAGGCTGCCATATCAATATTCTCATTCAGTCCATAAGGGCTCAGTGTCTTTATCTTCCATATCCAATATGTTTCACGTTGCCTAAAATGTAGAAACCTATTTCTACCCCATTTTGGTTTCACACATTCTAGTGGGAACATTCTAAAAATATTCAAGTCACCTGCATGGCATTCATTGCCATGTCTTGGTATACTATGATTTTTTGTTTTATTTTTGAGGTTCCTCATGTGTTCACCCCATCTTTTTTTCAATGGTCTAGAGGTCCTCCCCACATATTGGAGTCCACACTTGCACTCCACAAATACACAACAAACGCAGAGTCACAAGTGAAGTGTGTATCAATCTTGAACACTTCCCCAGTGGCATGTGAACTAACAATCACTTCCTTCCCTGTTGTATATTTACACAATCCACAAAGAGCTCTATTGCATTTATAAAATCCAAATATTTGCATAACACCTTCACCACTCTTGTTCTTATTTTTATTTACATTAGAATTCTGATGTTTCCTCATTAATATTTTACTGGGTGCTAATTTATTCTTAATGGTTGGAGCTGGGGAAGTGTTCAAGATTGATACACACTTCACTTGTGACTCTGCGTTTGTTGTGTATTTATTGGAGTGCAAGTGTGGACTCCAATATGTGGGGAGGACCTCTAGACCATTGAAAAAAAGATGGGGTGAACACATGAGGAACCTTAAAAAATAAAACAAAAAATCATAGTATACCAAGACATGGCCATAAAAGCCATGCAGGTGACTTGAATATTTTTAGAATGTTCCCACTAGAATGTGTGAAACCAAAATGGGGTAGAAATAGGTATCTACATCTTAGGCAACATGAAACATATTGGATATGGAAGATAAAGACTCTGAGCCCTTATGGACTGAATGAGAATATTGATATGGCAGCCTTTAACAACTAGTGAACAGAGTATACTCCTCATTAGTCCACACAACTAGTACAACCAATACCCCTATAGATTAACGGGGAACCCCAGTATATATTTTTGAATTTGTCCCAATGTAGGTTACACCAATTACCTATTTTATCCCCTTTTCATCTATTATTGCCAGTGATGGTCCTGATATGAGGCCATCATGAACAAATCTA
The DNA here is from genome assembly GCF_027579735.1 of Bombina bombina. NCBI lineage: Eukaryota > Metazoa > Chordata > Amphibia > Anura > Bombinatoridae > Bombina > Bombina bombina. The sequence continues at coordinate 491,360,203 of NC_069505.1, read as the reverse complement.
GAGAGATTATAGTATAATTAAATTGTTCCCCATGTAAGTTACATTATATACCTATTTTCCCATATATATAATTTTTTCCCATCTCATCTATTATTGCTCGTGATGGTCCTTATATGGGGCCTGTATGAGCACATTTAGAGAGATATAGGTTGAAGTTTATAATATATATAAAAAAACAAACCGTCTTTTAACATGAAGATATGTCTAGCAGTACACTCAAGATGGATTGTGAATTTTGTAGGTACTTAATATATATATACATCTTTTTACTTACATTAAATCATATAGTTCATTTGAAAATGACTATCATATACAAGGATTGGAATGGATTTCTCCAACATAGGTGTGTCCGGTCCACGGCGTCATCCTTACTTGTGGGATATTCTCTTCCCCAACAGGAAATGGCAAAGAGCCCAGCAAAGCTGGTCACATGATCCCTCCTAGGCTCCGCCTACCCCAGTCATTCTCTTTGCCGTTGTACAGGCAACATCTCCACGGAGATGGCTTAGAGTTTTTTAGTGTTTAACTGTAGTTTTTATTATTCAATCAAGAGTTTGTTATTTTAAAATAGTGCTGGTATGTACTATTTACTCTGAAACAGAAAAGAGATGAAGATTTCTGTTTGTAAGAGGAAAATGATTTTAGCAACCGTTACTAAAATCGATGGCTGTTCCACACAGGACTGTTGAGAGGAATTAACTTCAGTTGGGGGAACAGTGAGCAGACTTTTGCTGCTTGAGGTATGACACATTCTAACAAGACGATGTAATGCTGGAAGCTGTCATTTTCCCTATGGGATCCGGTAAGCCATTTTTATTACAGGCAGTAAATAAGGGCTTCACAAGGGCTTTTTAAGACTGTAGACATTTTCTGGGCTAAATCGATTCATATATACACATATTTAGCCTTGAGGAATCATTTTAATCTGGGTATTTTGTAAAATAATATCGGCAGGCACTGTTTTGGACACCTTATTCTCTAGGGGCTTTCCCTAATCATAGGCAGAGCCTCATTTTCGCGCCGGTATTGCGCACTTGTTTTTGAGAAGCATGACATGCAGTCGCATGTGTGAGGAGCTCTGATACATAGAAAAGACTTTCTGAAGGCGTCATTTGGTATCGTATTCCCCTTTGGGCTTGGTTGGGTCTCAGCAAAGCAGATACCAGGGACTGTAAAGGGGTTAAAGATAAAAACGGCTCCAGTTCCGTTATTTTAAGGGTTAAAGCTTCCAAATTTGGTGTGCAATACTTTTAAGGCTTTAAGACACTGTGGTGAAATTTTGGTGAATTTTCAACAATTCCTTCATACTTTTTCGCAATTGCAATAATAAAGTGTGTTCAGTTTAAAATTTAAAGTGACAGTAACGGTTTTATTTTAAAACGTTTTTTGTACTTTGTTATCAAGTTTATGCCTGTTTAACATGTCTGAACTACCAGATAGACTGTGTTCTGAATGTGGGGAAGCCAAGGTTCCTTCTCATTTAAATAGATGTGATTTATGTGACACAAAATTTAGAGAAAATGATGCCCAAGATGATTCCTCAAGTGAGGGGAGTAAGCATGGTACTGCATCATCTCCTCCTTCGTCTACACCAGTCTTGCCCACTCAGGAGGCCCCTAGTACATCTAGCGCGCCAATACTCCTTACTATGCAACAATTAACGGCTGTAATGGATAATTCTATCAAAAACATTTTAGCCAAAATGCCCACTTATCAGCGTAAGCGCGACTGCTCTGTTTTAGAAAATACTGAAGAGCATGAGGACGCTGATGATATTGGTTCTGAAGTGCCCCTACACCAGTCTGAGGGGGCCAGGGAGGTTTTGTCTGAGGGAGAAATTTCAGATTCAGGGAAAATTTCTCAACAAGCTGAACCTGATGTGATTACATTTAAATTTAAGTTGGAACATCTCCGCGCTCTGCTTAAGGAGGTGTTATCCACTCTGGATGATTGTGAGAATTTGATCATCCCAGAGAAACTATGTAAAATGGACAAGTTCCTAGAGGTCCCGGGGCCCCCAGAAGCTTTTCCTATACCCAAGTGGGTGGCGGACATTGTAAATAAAGAATGGGAAAGGCCCGGTATACCTTTCGTCCCTCCCCCCATATTTAAAAAATTGTTTCCTATGGTCGACCCCAGAAAGGACTTATGGCAGACAGTCCCCAAGGTCGAGGGGGCGGTTTCTACTTTAAACAAACGCACCACTATACCCATAGAAGATAGTTGTGCTTTCAAAGATCCTATGGATAAAAAATTAGAAGGTTTGCTTAAAAAGATGTTTGTTCAGCAAGGTTACCTTCTACAACCAATTTCATGCATTGTCCCTGTCACTACAGCCGCGTGTTTCTGGTTCGATGAGCTAGAGAAGGCGATCACTAGTGATTCTCCTCCTTATGAGGAGATTATGGACAGAATCCGTGCTCTCAAATTGGCTAATTCTTTCACCCTAGACGCCACTTTGCAATTGGCTAGGTTAGCGGCGAAGAATTCTGGGTTTGCTATTGTGGCGCGCAGAGCGCTTTAGTTGAAATCTTGGTCAGCGGATGCGTCTTCCAAGAACAAATTACTTAACATTCCTTTCAAGGGGAAAACGCTGTTTGGCCCTGACTTGAAAGAGATTATCTCGGATATCACTGGGGGTAAGGGCCACGCCCTTCCTCAGGATAGGTCTTTCAAGGCCAAAAATAAACCTAATTTTCGTCCCTTTCGTAGAAACGGACCAGCCCCAAGTGCTACGTCCTCTAAGCAAGAGGGTAATACTTCTCAAGCCAAGCCAGCCTGGAGACCAATGCAAGGCTGGAACAAGGGAAAGCAGGCCAAGAAGCCTGCCACTGCTACCAAGACAGCATGAAATGTTGGCCCCCGATCCGGGACCGGATCTGGTGGGGGGCAGACTCTCTCTCTTCGCTCAGGCTTGGGCAAGAGATGTTCTGGATCCTTGGGCACTAGAAATAGTCTCCCAAGGTTATCTTCTGGAATTCAAGGGGCTTCCCCCAAGGGGGAGGTTCCACAGGTCTCAATTGTCTTCAGACCACATAAAGAGACAGGCATTCTTACATTGTGTAGAAAACCTGTTAAAAATGGGAGTGATTCATCCTGTTCCATCAGGAGAACAAGGGATGGGGTTCTACTCCAATCTGTTCGTAGTTCCCAAAAAAGAGGGAACGTTCAGACCAATCTTAGATCTCAAGATCCTAAACAAGTTTCTCAAGGTTCCATCGTTCAAAATGGAAACCATTCGAACAATTCTTCCTTCCATCCAGGAAGGTCAATTCATGACCACGGTGGATTTAAAGGATGTGTATCTACATATTCCTATCCACAAGGAACATCATCGGTTCCTAAGGTTTGCATTCCTGGACAAGCATTACCAGTTCGTGGCACTTCCTTTCGGATTAGCCACTGCTCCAAGGATTTTCACAAAGGTACTAGGGTCCCTTCTAGCGGTGCTAAGACCAAGGGGCATTGCAGTAGTACCTTACTTGGACGACATTCTGATTCAAGCGTCGTCCCTTCCTCAAGCAAAGGCTCACACGGACATAGTCCTGGCCTTTCTCAGATCTCACGGATGGAAAGTGAACGTAGAAAAGAGTTCCCTATCTCCGTCAACAAGGGTTCCCTTCTTGGGAACAATAATAGACTCCTTAGAAATGAGGATTTTTCTGACAGAGGCCAGAAAAACAAAACTTCTGAACTCTTGTCAAATACTTCATTCCGTTCCTCTTCCTTCCATAGCGCAGTGCATGGAAGTCATAGGTTTGATGGTAGCGGCAATGGACATAGTTCCTTTTGCGCGCATTCATCTAAGACCATTACAACTGTGCATGCTCAGTCAGTGGAATGGGGACTATACAGACTTGTCTCCGACGATACAAGTAAATCAGAGGACCAGAGATTCACTCCGTTGGTGGCTGTCCCTGGACAACCTGTCACAAGGGATGAACTTCCGCAGACCAGAGTGGGTCATTGTCACAACCGACGCCAGTCTGATGGGCTGGGGCGCGGTCTGGGGACCCCTGAAAGCTCAGGGTCTTTGGTCTCGGGAAGAATCTCTCCTACCAATAAATATTCTGGAACTGAGGGCGATACTCAATGCTCTCAAGGCTTGGCCTCAGCTAGCAAAGGCCAAGTTCATACGGTTTCAATCAGACAACATGACGACTGTTGCGTACATCAACCATCAGGGGGGAACAAGGAGTTCCCTGGCGATGGAAGAAGTGACCAAAATCATTCAATGGGCGGAGACTCACTCCTGCCACCTGTCTGCAATCCACATCCCAGGAGTGGAAAATTGGGAAGCGGATTTTCTGAGTCGTCAGACATTACATCCGGGGGAGTGGGAACTCCATCCGGAAATCTTTGCCCAAATTACTCAACTGTGGGGCATTCCAGACATGGATCTGATGGCCTCTCGTCAGAACTTCAAGGTTCCTTGCTACGGGTCCAGATCCAGGGATCCCAAGGCGGCTCTAGTAGATGCACTAGTAGCACCTTGGACCTTCAAACTAGCTTATGTATTCCCACCGTTTCCTCTCATCCCCAGGCTGGTAGCCAGGATCAATCAGGAGAGGGCATCGGTGATCTTGATAGCTCCTGCGTGGCCACGCAGGACTTGGTATGCAGATCTGGTGAATATGTCATCGGCTCCACCATGGAAGCTACCTTTGAGACGAGACCTTCTTGTTCAAGGTCCGTTCGAACATCCGAATCTGGTCTCACTCCAACTGACTGCTTGGAGATTGAACGCTTGATCTTATCAAAGCGAGGGTTCTCAGATTCTGTTATTGATACTCTTGTTCAGGCCAGAAAGCCTGTAACTAGAAAAATTTACCACAAAATATGGAAAAAATATATCTGTTGGTGTGAATCTAAAGGATTCCCTTGGGACAAGGTAAAAATTCCTAAGATTCTATCCTTTCTTCAAGAAGGATTGGAGAAAGGATTATCTGCAAGTTCCTTGAAGGGACAGATTTCTGCCTTGTCTGTGTTACTTTACAAAAAGCTGGCAGCTGTGCCAGATGTTCAAGCCTTTGTTCAGGCTCTGGTTAGAATCAAGCCTGTTTACAAACCTTTGACTCCTCCTTGGAGTCTCAACTTAGTTCTTTCAGTTCTTCAGGGGGTTCCGTTTGAACCCTTACATTCCGTTGATATTAAGTTATTATCTTGGAAAGTTTTGTTTTTGGTTGCAATTTCTTCTGCTAGAAGAGTTTCAGAATTATCTGCCCTGCAGTGTTCTCCTCCTTATCTGGTGTTCCATGCAGATAAGGTGGTTTTACGTACTAAACCTGGTTTTCTTCCGAAAGTTGTTTCTAACAAAAACATTAACCAGGAGATAGTCGTGCCTTCTTTGTGTCCGAATCCAGTTTCAAAGAAGGAACGTTTGTTGCACAATTTGGATGTTGTTCGCGCTCTAAAATTCTATTTAGATGCTACAAAGGATTTTAGACAAACATCTTCCTTGTTTGTTGTTTATTCTGGTAAAAGGAGAGGTCAAAAAGCAACTTCTACCTCTCTCTCTTTTTGGATTAAAAGCATCATCAGATTGGCTTATGAGACTGCCGGACGGCAGCCTCCTGAAAGAATCACAGCTCATTCCACTAGGGCTGTGGCTTCCACATGGGCCTTCAAGAACGAGGCTTCTGTTGATCAGATATGTAGGGCAGCGACTTGGTCTTCACTGCACACTTTTACCAAATTTTACAAGTTTGATACTTTTGCTTCTTCTGAGGCTATTTTTGGGAGAAAGGTTTTGCAAGCCGTGGTGCCTTCCATTTAGGTGACCTGATTTGCTCCCTCCCTTCATCCGTGTCCTAAAGCTTTGGTATTGGTTCCCACAAGTAAGGATGACGCCGTGGACCGGACACACCTATGTTGGAGAAAACAGAATTTATGTTTACCTGATAATTTACTTTCTCCAACGGTGTGTCCGGTCCACGGCCCGCCCTGGTTTTTTAATCAGGTCTGCTAATTTATTTTCTTTAACTACAGTCACCACGGTATCATATGGTTTCTCCTATGCAAATATTCCTCCTTTACGTCGGTCGAATGACTGGGGTAGGCGGAGCCTAGGAGGGATCATGTGACCAGCTTTGCTGGGCTCTTTGCCATTTCCTGTTGGGGAAGAGAATATCCCACAAGTAAGGATGACGCCGTGGACCGGACACACCGTTGGAGAAAGTAATTTATCAGGTAAACATAAATTCTGTTTTATTTATGACAATTTAAGATCATAGGATACATCTGTTAGATGTCAGGACAAGAATTTTTATATGGCTGATAGGTCGATGGACCACATCGTCCTACAGCTTGTTGTAGTTGCTGTTTGAAGACAGAGTGTGTGGCGCTATAATGGTCTATGACTGCCAGATGAGAGAATAATATATATTTTTCCATCTGTACCTCCAGACTTTCCAGACATGCTGTACACAAGGTCTGCTCTACATTAATAGAAAAAGGGTACTCCAGTCTTATATATACAACTTGCTATGTTATTAATATCTGAAGATTATACATCAAATAGAATTCTGTGAAACGAGATACATGTATAGATATATATATTGTATTGTTCATTTTATGTATTATTAGGAAGCTATCGCTTTGCTAGATTGTAAGGGGTGAAACATCTGACGTCTGCGCTTCTAATCACAAATTTGGGTATAAATATGTTCCTCTAGGAATCTAATTTCGTGATTATATACCTCCCTATAAATGTGTGAGTAAAGTTGTATAGGCAGCGTAATTCACTATGTAAACCCCTTGATAACGGGTGTTACATTTTTTCAAACTGCTCACAAAACTATCACAACTATATCGGTAACTAATCATTTGAGTAGTGTGACAGTTGTGCTTTCCCACCAATACATATAAAGTTTAGAGTATGCGAGTAAAGTTATATTTTAAGCGACTCAATCCGTGAATACACAGATCTTGAGAATAATTGAGGAGTGTATATTATCAATTCCCTGATTGGTCAAAGTGTGGAGCCTATCAGAGGGACTAAAATGAGATTTATGAATGAGTCTATCTACGCTCACACCACACCTCTCTTGGTAACCAATCAAGTGATTATTGGGAGCGCAGGCGCAATGTGATCGCTAGGACGCCAACAGAGCTTTTATAAACCGTGGTATGTTTAAAAACTATATTACACTTGATAAAACGGTCTGTGACCGTGAAACGTTGTGTGCTGAATATTGTTTTTAATAAAGTCTTTTAACTATAGACTTTGCCACGGTTTTATACATTTTTAATTCATATGCACATTTTTCTCATCTCTCCACTGGTGGACTGAAATAGCCATGGTACTATTTACTGAGGAGTGAGTTAATCTGTGTGAGCAGCATATACAATGACTGCCAAAGCATTGAGGCTTCGCGGAGGAGCAGCTGATCGTTGAGCAGTTTACTGGGCGACTGCAAGAGCCCAGAAGGCACATATAGCACTTGTTTTGTGCTTTGGAGTTTGTAAGTACGGGATATCTGAGTGGGGATTATTTGACATCATTGACCCTGCACTATTGTGGCGCCTTCTTTCTTTTTTATCATTAAATTACCAAGTAACCAGCTCTTTTACCAGCCCTTAAAAGGGCTTTTTACAGGGCATTGCCCCAAAGTAATCAGCTCTTTTACCTGTAAAAAAAAATACAACTCCCCCCCAACATTAAAACCCTCCACCCACATACCCCTACTCTAACCCACCCAAACCCCCCTTAAATAAACCTAACACTACCCCCCTGAAGATCTCCCTACCTTGAGTCTTCTTCACCCAGCCGGGCCGAAGTCTTCATCCGATGGGGCAGAAGAGGACATCCAGACCGGCAGAAGTCTTCATCCTATCCGGGCAGAAGAGGACATCCGGAGCGGCAGACATCTTCATGCAAGCGGCATCTTCTATCTTCATACATCCGACGAGGAGCGGCTCCATCTTCAAGACCTCCGGCGCGGAGCATCCTTCCTGGCGATGGACTAACAATGAATGCCTGGTCCTTTAAATGACGTCATCCAAGATGGCTTCCCTCGAATTCCGATTGGCTGATAGGATTCTATCAGCCAATCGGAATTAAGGTAGGAAAAATCTGATTGGCTGATTCAATCAGCCAATCAGATTGAAGTTCAATCCGATCTGGCTGATCCAATCAGCCAATCGTATTGAACTCGCATTCTATTTGCTGTTCTGATCAGCCAATAGAATGCGAGTTCAATACGATTGGTTGATCGTATTGATCGTGGAGCATCCTCTTCTTCTGACGTCTTCTTGCTGAATGAAGGTACCTTTAAATGACGTCATCCAAGATGGCGTCCCTTAGATTCCGATTGGCTGATAGAATTCTATTAGCTATTCGGAATTAAGGTTGAAAAAATCCTATTAAATATAATGTAGGTATCGGCGATGTTGGGGGCAGCAGATTAGGGATTCATAAGTATAATGTAGGCGGCGGCGATGTCCGGAGGGGCAGATTAGGGGTTAATAAGTATAATGCAGGTGTCGGGGGCGGCAGATTAGGGTTTAATAAGTGTAAGATTAGGGGTGTTTAGACTCGGGGTTCATGTTAGGGTGTTAGGTGTAAACATAAACCGCTAGATTTAGAGTTTTGTTGGTAACGCTGCTTTTTTCCCCAACACACCCTTCCAACAATGCTGGTATTTAGAGTTGTCTGAGGGGCTGCGTTAGGCTCAAAAAAGGGTGCGTTGAGCCTAATTTAGCTCCACTTCAACCCTCAATACCAGTGTTGCTTAAGGTAGCGGTAAGATGGAAAAACGTGCTCGTGCACGATATCCCCATAGGAAACAATGGGTCATTTTGGGCTGGAAAAACACCTGCAAAAAAGCAGAGTTCAGCTCCTAACACAGCCCCATTGTTTCCTATGGGGAAACACTCTCTAAGTCTACACCGAACACCCTAACATGAATCCCGAGTCTAAACACCCCTAACCTTACACTTATTAACCCCTAATCTGCCGCCCCCGCTATCGCTGACACCTGCATTATATTATTAACCCCTAATCTGCCGATCCGGACTCTGCCGCAACCTACATTATACCTATGAACCCCTAATCTGCTGCCCCTAACACTGTCGACCCCTATATTATATTTATTAACCCCTAATCTGCCCCCCCCAACGTCGCCGCTACCTAACTACACTTATTAACCCCTAATCTGCCGACCGGACCTCGCCGCCACTATAATAAATGTATTAACCCCTAAACCGCCACACCCCCGCCTCGCAAACACTAGAATAAATAGTATTAACCCCTAATCTTCCCTCCCTAACATAGCCGCCACCTACCTACAATTATTAACCCCTAATCTCCCGCCCGCACCGTCGCCGCTACTATAATAAAGTTATTAACCCCTAAACCTAAGTCTAACCCTAACCCTAACACCCCCCTAACATAAATACATGTAGCCCTCAGTTTACGCCGGGGTTAGGCTCCAGAAGGAATGGTTGTAAATCGAAACCGTTGTAAACTGAAACCCAGTTTATAATGTAAGTCAATGGGAAGTGAGGGAGATAGGTTCCAGGTCTCTTTCAAAATTGTCATAAGTAACACCTAATACATTATTTTTAAAGCTTTGAAATAAAGACTTTAAATGCTAAACAGCATTATAAACCTAATAAAATAATCACACAACACAGAATATATAATTAAACTAAGTTAAATGAACAAAATCATTTGCTAAACAGCATCATAAACCTAATAAAATAATCACACAACACAGACTTCACTTGCATTTTTCTGCAAACAGTTCTTTCTATGCATTCCAATCTGGACTGATTTATAGACAGGAAGATCTTGTTCCTTTGAATTCTGCTCTATAGCTCAGGTCTGGTTAAACTGATTCAGTTCAGATTGCTTGGCTTTGCTGCAACACAAGCGGACAGCGACACTTACTGGCTATTTAATAAATGCACTGCTTCTCAATGATTTTCAATAGCAATCACATGACTGGAAAAAAAGGTTGTTATTCTGAAATGGTGTAAATTGAACCGTTGTAAAACGAGGGCCACCTGTATAATTTAAATTAAACAAAATAATATTCCTAAAATTAACTAAATTAATCCTATTTAAAACTAAATACTTACCTATAAAATAAACTCTAATATAGCTACAATATAAGTAATAATTACATTGTAGCTATTTTAGGATTTATATTTATTTTACAGGCAACTTTGTATTTATTTTAACTAGGTACAATAGCTATTAAATAGTTAAGAACTATTTAATAGATACCTAGTTAAAATAAGTACAAAATTACCTGTAAAATAAATCCTAACCTAAGTTACAATTAAACCTAACACTACACTATCATTAAATTAATTAAATAAATTACCTACAATTACCTAAAATAAAATACAATAAAATAAACTATTCTATAATACAAAAACAAACAAACACTAAATTACAAAAAAATAAAAAAGAATTACAAGAAGTTTAAACTAATTACACCTAATCTAAGCCCCCTAATAAAATAAAAAAGCCCCCCAAAATAAAAAATTCCCTACCCTATTCTAAATTACCAAGTAACCAGCTCTTTTACCAGCCCTTAAAAGGGCTTTTTACGGGGCATTGCCCCAAAGTAATCAGCTCTTTTACCTGTAAAAAAAAATACAACTCCCCCCCAACATTAAAACCCACCACCCACATACCCCTACTCTAACCCACCCAACCCCCCCTGAAATAAACCTAAAACTTCCCCCCTGAAGATCTCCCTACCTTGAGTCTTCTTCACCCAGCTGGGCCGAAGTCTCAACCGATGGGGCAGAAGAGGACATCCAGACCGGCAGAAGTCTTCATCCTATCCGGGCAGAAGAGGACATCCGGAGCGGCAGACATCTTCATCCAAGCGGCATCTTCTATCTTCATCCATCCAACGAGGAGCGGCTCCATCTTCAAGACCTCCGGTGCGGAGCATCCTTCCTGGCCGACGGACTAACGACAAATGCCTGGTCCTTTAAATGACGTCATCCAAGATGGTGTCCCTCGAATTCCGATTGGCTGATAGGATTCTATCAGCCAATCGGAATTAATGTAGGAAAAATCTGATTGGCTGATTCAATCAGCCAATCAGATTGAAGTTCAATCCGATTGACTGATCCAATTAGCCAATCGTATTGAACTCGCATTCTATTTGCTGTTCTGATCAGAATCCTAGGGGATTTATTATTTTATTAGGGGGCTTAGATTAGGTGTAATTAGTTTAAACTTCTTGTAATTCTTTTTTATTTTTTGTAATTTAGTGTTTTTTTTGTATTATAAAATAGTTTATTTTATTGTATTTTAATTTAGCTAATTGTAGGTAATTTATTTAATTAATTTAATGATAGTTTAGGTTTAATTGTAACTTATTTTAACTAGGTAGCTATTAAATAGTTCTTAACTATTTAATAGCTATTGTACCTAGTTAAAATAAATACAAAGTTGCCTGTAAAATAAATATAAATCCTAAAATAGCTACAATGTAATTATTAGTTAAATTATAGCTATATTAGGGTTTATTTTATAGGTAAGTATTAAGTTTTAAATAGGATTAATTTAGCTAATTTCAGGAATATTATTTTGTTTAATTTAAATTATATTTATGTTAGGGGGGTGTTAGGGTTACAGTTAGGTTTAGGGGTTAATAACTTTATTATAGTAGCGGCGACGGTGCGGGCAGGAGATTAGGGGTTAATAATTGTATGTAGTTGGCGGCAATGTTAGGGAGGGCAGATTAGGGGTTACTACTATTTATTTTTATTCTAGTGTTTGCGAGGCGGGAGTGCGGCGGTGTAGGGGTTAATACATTTATTATAGTGGTGGCGAGGTCCGGTCGGCAGATTATGGGTTAATAAGTGTAGGTAAGGTAGGGGCGATGTTGGGGGGGGCAAATTAGGGGTTAATAAATATAATATAGGGGTCGGCAGTGTTAGGGGCAGCAGATTAGGGGTTCATAGGTATAATGTAGGTGGCGACGGTGTCTGGTCGGCAGATTAGGGGTTACATTTTTTTTATAGTGGCGGCTATGTGGGGGGGCCTCGGTTTAGGGGTACATAGGTAGTTTATGGGTGTTAGTGTAATTTAGAGCACAGTAGTTAAGCGCTTTATATTCACGCGTTGGCCCATAAAGCTCTTAACTACTGACTTTTTTTGTCGGTAGGAGTCTTGTCGGTAGAGGGTCTACCGCTCACTTCTTCCAAGACTCCAAATACCGGCGTTAGGCAGATCCCATTGAAAATATAGGATACGCAATTGGCGTAAGGGGATCTGCGGTAGCCTGGAATTGCGGTAGGGAAGTGAGCGTTAGACCCTTTCCTGTCTGACTCTAAATACCAGCGGGCGGTAAAAAGCAGCGTTAGGACCCCTTAACGCTACTTTTGACAGCTAATGCAGAACTCTAAATCTAGGTGAAAATGTGTTACCCCATAGGAATCAGTGGGGCTGCGTTACTGAGATTTACGCTGCTTTTTTTGCAGGTGTTAGACTTTTTCTCAGCCGGCTCTCCCCATTGATGTCTATGGGGAAATCGTGCACAAGCACGTACAACCAGCTCACCGCTGACTTAAGCAGCGCTGGTATTAGAGTGCAGTGTGGAGCTCAATTTTGCTCTACGCTCACTTCTTGCCTTTTAACGCCGGGTTATAAAAACCTGTAATACCAGCGCTGCAGGTAAGTGAGCGGTGAGAATAAACTGCAAGTTAGCAATGCACCCCTCTTACCGCAAAACTCGTAATCTAGGCGTATGAGTATTAAAATATATGACTTTATTTAAAATTTTATTTATATTACTTTGGTCTTATGATTTTTTATTAAGCCCCGTCCCTGCCCACCACATTTAAAATTTTTGCTGTGGAGGGGAAGGATGTCTCTCTTTTGAATTTGGAAATGTTGGGAGGTATGACCATGTGTTTTTTTTAAAGTCATGTGACAACCATGTGATGTATAGAGGGTCATCTAAGAAGTGTAAATATCTGGAGAATAATTTCATATTCTTTTCAATTCTAAATAGTCATATGACAACCCTGTGATTTCTTTTAGAGTCATGTGACAACCATGTGATATTTTGAGAGTCATATGGCAACTATGTGATATCTAGAGGGTCATATGACAAGTGTATATATCTGGAGAATCATTAGACTTCCCTATCAAGTCTAAAGAGTCATATGACAACCATGTGATTTTTTTAGTCATGTGACAACCATGTGATATTTGGAGTCATGTGACAACCATGTGATATCTAGAGGGTCATGTGACAACTGTATATATCTGCAAAATGATGACTTCCCTATCAATTCTAAAGAGTCATATGACAACCATGTGATGACTAGAGGGTCATGTGACAAGTGTAAATATCTGGAGAATCATTTCATATTCTTTTAAATACTAAAGAGTCATATGACAAACATGTGATCTTTTTGTCATGTGACAACCATGTGATATTTAGAGTCATGTGACAACCATGTGATGTCTAGAGGGTCATGTGACAAGTGCAAATATCTGGAGAATGATTTCATATTCTTTTCAATTCTAGAGTCATATGACAACCATGTGATCTTTTTGTCATGTGACAATCATGTAATATTTAGTCATGTGACAACCATGTGATGTCTAGAGGGTCATGTGACAAATGCAAATTTCTGGAGAATCATTTCATATTCTTTTAAATTCTAAAGAGTCATATGACAACCATGTGATCTTTTTGTCATGTGACAACCATGTGATATTTAGAGTCATGTGACAACCATGTGATGTCTTGAGGGTGATGTGACAATTGCAAATATCTGGAGAATCATTTCATATTCTTTTCAATTCTAAAAAGTCAAATGACAACCATATGATCTTTTCGTCATGTGACAACCATGTGATATTTGTATTCATGTGACAACCATGTGATGTCTAGAGGTTCATGTGACAAGTGCAAATATCTGGAGAATGATTTCATATTCTTTTCAATTCTAAAGAGTCATATGACAACCATGTGATCTTTTTCTCATGTGACAACCATGTGATATTTAGTCATGTGACAACCATGTGATGTCTAGAGGGTCATGTGACAAATGCAAATATCTGGAGAATCATTTCATATTGTTTTCAATTCTAAAGAGTCATATGACAACCATGTGATCTTTTTGTCATATGACATCCATGTGATTTTTTTAGTCATGTGACAACCATGTGATGTCTAGAGGGTCATGTGGCAAGTGCAAATATCTGGAGAATCATTTCATATTCTTTTAAATTCTAAAGAGTCATATGACAACCATGTGATCTTTTTGTCATGTGACAACCATGTGATATTTAGAGTCATGTGACAACCATGTGATGTCTTGAGGGTCATGTGACAATTGCAAATATCTGGAGAATCATTTCATATTCTTTTCAATTCTAAAGAGTCAAATGACAACCATGTGATCTTTTCGTCATGTGACAACCATGTGATATTTAGAGTCATGTGACAACCATGTGATGTCTAGAGGGTCATGTGACAAGTGCAAATATCTGGAGAATGATTTCATATTCTTTTCAATTCTAGAGTCATATGACAACCATGTGATCTTTTTGTCATGTGACAATCATGTGATATTTAGTCATGTGACAACCATGTGATGTCTAGAGGGTCATGTGACAAATGCAAATATCTAGAGAATCATTTCATATTCTTTTCAATTCTAAAGAGTCATATGACAACCATGTGATCTTTTTGTCATGTGACAACCATGTGATATTTAGAGTCATGTGACAACCATGTGATGTCTTGAGGGTCATGTGACAAGTGCAAATATTTGGAGAATCATTTCATATTCTTTTCAATTCTAGAGTCATATGACAACCATGTGATCTTTTTGTCATGTGACAATCATGTGATCTTTTTGTCATGTGACAACCATATGATATTTAGAGTCATGTGACAACCATGTGATGTCTAGAGGGTTATGTGAATAGTGCAAATATCTGGAGAATCATTTCATATTCTTTTTAATTCTAAAGAGTCATGTGATAACCATGTGATCTTTTTGTCATGTGACAACCATGTGATCTTTTTGTCATGTGACAATCATGTGATATTTAGTCATGTGACAACCGTATGATGTCTAAAGGGTCATGTGACAAGTGCAAATATCTGGAAAATCATTACATATTCTTTTCAATTCTGAAGAGTCATATGACAACCATGTAATATTTTTGTCATGTGACAACCATGTGATATTTAGAGTCATGTGACAACCATGTGATGGCTTGAGGGTAATGTGACAAGTGCAAATATCTGCAGAATCATTTCATATTATTTTCAATTCTAAAGAGTCATATGACAACCATGTGATCTTTTTGTCATGTGACAACCATGTGATATTTAGAGTCATGTGACAACCATGTGATGTCTAGAAGGTCACGTGACAAGTGCAAATATCTGCAGAATCATTTCATATTCTTTTGAATTCTAAAGAGTCATATGACAACCATGTGATCTTTTTGTCATGTGACAACCATGTGATATTTAGAGTCATGTGACAACCATGTGATGTCTAGAGGGTCATGTGACAAGTGCAAATTTCTGGAGAATCATTTCATATTCTTTTCAATTCTAAAAAGTCATATGACAACCATGTGATCTTTTTGTCATGTGACAACCATGTGATATTTAGAGTCATGTGACAAACATGTGATGTCTAGAGGGTCATGTGACAAATGCAAATATCTGGAGAATCATTTCATATTCTTTTCAATTCTAAAGAGTCATATGACAACTATGTGATCTTTTCGTCATGTGACAACCATGTGATATTTAGAGTCATGTGACAACCATGTGATGTCTAGAGGGTCATGTGAGAAGTGCAAATATCTGGAGAATTATTTCATATTCTTTTCAATTCTAAAGAGTCATATGACAACCATGTAATCTTTTTGTCATGTGACAACCATGTGATATTTAGAGTCATGTGACAACCATGTGATGTCTACAGGGTCATGGGACAAATGCAAATATCTGGAGAATCATTTCATATTGTTTTCAATTCTAAAGAGTCATATGACAACCATGTGATCTTTTTGTCATGTGACAACCATGTGATATTTAGAGTCATGTGACAACCAGGTGATGTCTTGAGGGTCATGTGACAATTGCAAATTTTTGGAAAATCATTTCATATTCTTTTCAATTCTAAAGAGTCAAATGACAACCATGTGATCTTTTCGTCATGTGACAACCATGTGATATTTAGATTCATGTGACAACCATGTGATGTCTAGAGGGTCATGTGACAAGTGCAAATATCTGCAGAATGATTTCATATTCTTTTCAATTCTAGTCATATGACAACCATGTGATCTTTTTGTCATGTGACAACCATGTGATATTTAGATTCATGTGACAACCATGTGATGTCTTGAGGGTCATGTGACAAGTGCAAATATTTGGAGAATCATTTCATATTCTTTTCAATTCTAAAGAGTCATGTGACAACCATGTGATCTTTTCGTCATTTGACAAGCATGTGATATTTAGAGTCATGTGACAACCATGTGATGTCTAGAGGGTTATGTGACTAGTGCAAATATCTGGAGAATCATTTCATATTATTTTCAATTCTAAAGAGTCATGTGACAACCATGTGATGTCTAGAGGGTCATGTGACAAGTGCAAATATCTGGAGAATCATTTCATATTCTTTACAAATTCTAAAGAGTCATATGACAACCAAGTGATCTTTTTGTCATGTGACAACCATGTGATATTTAGAGTCATGTGACAACCATATGATGTCTAGAAAGTCACGTGACAAGTGCAAATATCTGGAGAATCATTACATATTCTTTTAAATTCTAAAGAGTCATATGACAACCATGTGATCTTTTTGTCATGTGACAACCATGTGATATTTAGAGTCATGTGACAACCAAGTGATGGCTTGAGGGTCATGTGCCAAGTGCAAATATCTGCAGAATCATTTCATATTATTTTCAATTCTAAAGAGTCATATGACAACCATGTGATCTTTTTGTCATGTGACAACCATGTGATGTCTAGAAGGTCATGTGACAAGTGCAAATATCTGGAGAATCATTTCATATTCTTTTGAATTCTAAAGAGTCATATGACAACCATGTGATCTTTTTGTCATGTGACAACCATGTGATATTTAGAGTTATGTGACAACCATGTGATGTCTAGAGGGTCATGTGACAAGTGCAAATATCTGGAGAATCATTTCATATTCTTTTCAAATTCTAAAGAGTCATATGACAACCATGTGATCTTTTTGTCATGTGACAACCATGTGATATTTAGAGTCATGTGACAACCATATGATGTCTAGAGGGTCACGTGACAAGTGCAAATATCTGGAGAATCATTACATATTCTTTTCAATTCTAAAGACTCATATGACAACCATGTAATCTTTTTGTCATGTGACAACCATGTGATATTTAGAGTCATGTGACAACCATGTGATGGCTTGAGGGTCATGTGACAAGTGCAAATATCTGCAGAATCATTTCATATTATTTTCAATTCTAAAGAGTCATATGACAACCATGTGATCTTTTTGTCATGTGACAACCATGTGATATTTAGAGTCATGTGACAACCATGTGATGTCTAGAAGGTCATGTGACAAGTGCAAATATCTGCAGAATCATTTCATATTCTTTTGAATTCTAAACAGTCATATGACAACCATGTGATCTTTTTGTCATGTGACAACCATGTGATATTTAGAGTCATGTGACAAACATGTGATGTCTAGAGGATCAAGTGACAAATGCAAATATCTGGAGAATCATTTCATATTTTTTTCAATTCTAAAGAGTCATATGACAACCATGTGATCTATTCGTCATGTGACAACCATGTGATATTTAGAGTCATGTGACAACCATGTGATGTCTAGAGGGTCATGTGACAAGTGCAAATATTTGGAGAATCATTTCATATTCTTTTCAATTCTAAAGAGTCATATGACAATTATGTGATCTTTTTGTGATATGACAACCATGTGATCTTTTTGTCATGTGACAACCATGTGATATTTAGAGTCATGTGACAACCATGTGATGTCTTGAGGGTCATGTGACAATTGCAAATATCTGGAGAATCATTTCATATTCTTTTCAATTCTAAAGAGTCAAATGACAACCATGTGATTTTTTTCGTCATGTGACAACCATGTGATATTTAGTCATGTGACAACCATGTGATGTCTAGAGGGTCATGTGACAAGTGCAAATATCTGGAGAATCATTTCATATTGTTTTCAATTCTAAAGAGTCATATGACAACCATGTGATCTTTTTGTCATGTGACAACCATGTGATATTTAGAGTCATGTGACAACCATGTGATGTCTTGAGGGTCATGTGACAAGTGCAAATATTTGGAGAATCATTTCATATTCTTTTCAATTCTAAAGAGTCATGTGACAACCATGTGATCTTTTTGTCATGTGACAACCATGTGATCTTTTTGTCATATGACAACCATGTGATATTTAGAGTCATGTGACAACCATGTGATGTCTAGAGGGTTATGTGACTAGTGCAAATATCTGGAGAATCATTTCATATTTTTTTAATTCTAAAGAGTCATGTGACAACCATGTGATCTTTTTGTCATGTGACAACCATGTGATCTTTTTGTCATGTGACAATCATGTGATATTTAGTCATGTGACAAACGTATGATGTCTAGAGGGTCATGTGACAAGTGCAAATATCTGGAGAATCATTACATATTCTTTTCAATTCTGAAGAGTCATATGACAACCATGTAATCTTTTTGTCATGTGACAACCATGTGATATTTAGATTCATGTGACAACCATGTGATGGCTTGAGGGTAATGTGACAAGTGCAAATATCTGCATAATCATTTCATATTATTTTCAATTCTAAAGAGTCATATGACAACCATGTGATCTTTTTGTCATGTGACAACCATGTGATATTTAGAGTCATGTGACAAACATGTGATGTCTAGAGGGTCATGTGACAAATGCAAATATCTGGAGAATCATTTCATATTCTTTTCAATTCTAAAGAGTCATATGACAACTATGTGATCTTTTTGTCATGTGACAACCATGTGATATTTAGAGTCATGTGACAACCATGTGATGTCTAGAGGGTCATGTGACAAGTGCAAATATCTGGAGAATCATTTCATATTCTTTTCAATTCTAAAGCGTCATATGACAACCATGTGACCTTTTTGTCATGTGACAACCATGTGATATTTAGAGTCATGTGACAACCATGTGATGTCTAGAGGGTCATGGGACAAATGCAAATATCTGGAGAATCATTTCATATCGTTTTCAGTTCTAAAGAGTCATATGACAACCATGTGATCTTTTTGTCATGTGACAACCATGTGATATTTAGAGTCATGTGACAACCATGTGATGTCTAGAGGGTCATGTGACAAGTGCAAATATCTGCAGAATCATTTCATATTATTTTCAATTCTAAAGAGTCATATGACAACCATGTGATCTTTTTGTCATGTGACAACCATGTGATGTCTAGAAGGTCATGTGACAAGTGCAAATATCTGGAGAATCATTTCATATTCTTTTGAATTCTAAGGAGTCATATGACAACCATGTGATCTTTTTGTCATGTGACAACCATGTGATATTTAGAGTCATGTGACAACCATGTGATATTTAGAGTCATGTGACAACCATATGATGTCTAGAGGGTCACGTGACAAGTGCAAATATCTGGAGAATCATTACATATTCTTTTCAATTCTAAAGAGTCATATGACAACCATGTAATATTTTTGTCATGTGACAACCATGTGATATTTAGAGTCATGTGACAACCATGTGATGGCTTGAGGGTCATGTGACAAGTGCAAATATCTGCAGAATCATTTCATATTATTTTCAATTCTAAAGAGTCATATGACAACCATGTGATCTTTTTGTCATGTGACAACCATGTGATATTTAGAGTCATGTGACAAACATGTGATGTCTAGAGGGTCATGTGACAAATGCAAATATCTGGAGAATCATTTCATATTCTTTTCAATTCTAAAGAGTCATATGACAACTGTGTGATCTTTTCGTCATGTGACAACCATGTGATATTTAGAGTCATGTGACAACCATGTGATGTCTAGAGGGTCATGTGAGAAGTGCAAATATCTGGAGAATTATTTCATATTCTTTTCAATTCTAAAGAGTCATATGACAACCATGTAATCTTTTTGTCATGTGACAACCATGTGATATTTAGAGTCATGTGACAACCATGTGATGTCTAGAGGGTCATGGGACAAATGCAAATATCTGGAGAATCATTTCATATTGTTTTCAATTCTAAAGAGTCATATGACAACCATGTTATCTTTTTGTCATGTGACAACCATGTGATATTTAGAGTCATGTGACAACCAGGTGATGTCTTGAGGGTCATGTGACAATTGCAAATTTTTGGAAAATCATTTCATATTCTTTTCAATTCTAAAGAGTCAAATGACAACCATGTGATCTTTTCGTCATGTGACAACCATGTGATATTTAGATTCATGTGACAACCATGTGATGTCTAGAGGGTCATGTGACAAGTGCAAATATCTGCAGAATGATTTCATATTCTTTTCAATTCTAGTCATATGACAACCATGTGATCTTTTTGTCATGTGACAACCATGTGATATTTAGATTCATGTGACAACCATGTGATGTCTTGAGGGTCATGTGACAAGTGCAAATATTTGGAGAATCATTTCATATTCTTTTCAATTCTAAAGAGTCATGTGACAACCATGTGATCTTTTCGTCATTTGACAAGCATGTGATATTTAGAGTCATGTGACAACCATGTGATGTCTAGAGGGTTATGTGACTAGTGCAAATATCTGGAGAATCATTTCATATTATTTTCAATTCTAAAGAGTCATGTGACAACCATGTGATGTCTAGAGGGTCATGTGACAAGTGCAAATATCTGGAGAATCATTTCATATTCTTTACAAATTCTAAAGAGTCATATGACAACCAAGTGATCTTTTTGTCATGTGACAACCATGTGATATTTAGAGTCATGTGACAACCATATGATGTCTAGAGGGTCACGTGACAAGTGCAAATATCTGGAGAATCATTACATATTCTTTTAAATTCTAAAGAGTCATATGACAACCATGTGATCTTTTTGTCATGTGACAACCATGTGATATTTAGAGTCATGTGACAACCAAGTGATGGCTTGAGGGTCATGTGACAAGTGCAAATATCTGCAGAATCATTTCATATTATTTTCAATTCTAAAGAGTCATATGACAACCATGTGATCTTTTTGTCATGTGACAACCATGTGATGTCTAGAAGGTCATGTGACAAGTGCAAATATCTGGAGAATCATTTCATATTCTTTTGAATTCTAAAGAGTCATATGACAACCATGTGATCTTTTTGTCATGTGACAACCATGTGATATTTAGAGTTATGTGACAACCATGTGATGTCTAGAGGGTCATGTGACAAGTGCAAATATCTGGAGAATCATTTCATATTCTTTTCAAATTCTAAAGAGTCATATGACAACCATGTGATCTTTTTGTCATGTGACAACCATGTGATATTTAGAGTCATGTGACAACCATATGATGTCTAGAGGGTCACGTGACAAGTGCAAATATCTGGAGAATCATTACATATTCTTTTCAATTCTAAAGACTCATATGACAACCATGTAATCTTTTTGTCATGTGACAACCATGTGATATTTAGAGTCATGTGACAACCATGTGATGGCTTGAGGGTCATGTGACAAGTGCAAATATCTGCAGAATCATTTCATATTATTTTCAATTCTAAAGAGTCATATGACAACCATGTGATCTTTTTGTCATGTGACAACCATGTGATATTTAGAGTCATGTGACAACCATGTGATGTCTAGAAGGTCATGCGACAAGTGCAAATATCTGCAGAATCATTTCATATTCTTTTGAATTCTAAACAGTCATATGACAACCATGTGATCTTTTTGTCATGTGACAACCATGTGATATTTAGAGTCATGTGACAACCATGTGATGTCTTGAGGGTCATGTGACAATTGCAAATTTTTGGAAAATCATTTCATATTCTTTTCAATTCTAAAGAGTCAAATGACAACCATGTGATCTTTTCGTCATGTGACAACCATGTGATATTTAGATTCATGTGACAACCATGTGATGTCTAGAGGGTCATGTGACAAGTGCAAATATCTGCAGAATGATTTCATATTCTTTTCAATTCTAGTCATATGACAACCATGTGATCTTTTTGTCATGTGACAACCATGTGATATTTAGATTCATGTGACAACCATGTGATGTCTTGAGGGTCATGTGACAAGTGCAAATATTTGGAGAATCATTTCATATTCTTTTCAATTCTAAAGAGTCATGTGACAACCATGTGATCTTTTCGTCATTTGACAAGCATGTGATATTTAGAGTCATGTGACAACCATGTGATGTCTAGAGGGTTATGTGACTAGTGCAAATATCTGGAGAATCATTTCATATTATTTTCAATTCTAAAGAGTCATGTGACAACCATGTGATGTCTAGAGGGTCATGTGACAAGTGCAAATATCTGGAGAATCATTTCATATTCTTTACAAATTCTAAAGAGTCATATGACAACCAAGTGATCTTTTTGTCATGTGACAACCATGTGATATTTAGAGTCATGTGACAACCATATGATGTCTAGAGGGTCACGTGACAAGTGCAAATATCTGGAGAATCATTACATATTCTTTTAAATTCTAAAGAGTCATATGACAACCATGTGATCTTTTTGTCATGTGACAACCATGTGATATTTAGAGTCATGTGACAACCAAGTGATGGCTTGAGGGTCATGTGACAAGTGCAAATATCTGCAGAATCATTTCATATTATTTTCAATTCTAAAGAGTCATATGACAACCATGTGATCTTTTTGTCATGTGACAACCATGTGATGTCTAGAAGGTCATGTGACAAGTGCAAATATCTGGAGAATCATTTCATATTCTTTTGAATTCTAAAGAGTCATATGACAACCATGTGATCTTTTTGTCATGTGACAACCATGTGATATTTAGAGTTATGTGACAACCATATGATGTCTAGAGGGTCATGTGACAAGTGCAAATATCTGGAGAATCATTTCATATTCTTTTCAAATTCTAAAGAGTCATATGACAACCATGTGATCTTTTTGTCATGTGACAACCATGTGATATTTAGAGTCATGTGACAACCATATGATGTCTAGAGGGTCACGTGACAAGTGCAAATATCTGGAGAATCATTACATATTCTTTTCAATTCTAAAGACTCATATGACAACCATGTAATCTTTTTGTCATGTGACAACCATGTGATATTTAGAGTCATGTGACAACCATGTGATGGCTTGAGGGTCATGTGACAAGTGCAAATATCTGCAGAATCATTTCATATTATTTTCAATTCTAAAGAGTCATATGACAACCATGTGATCTTTTTGTCATGTGACAACCATGTGATATTTAGAGTCATGTGACAACCATGTGATGTCTAGAAGGTCATGCGACAAGTGCAAATATCTGCAGAATCATTTCATATTCTTTTGAATTCTAAACAGTCATATGACAACCATGTGATCTTTTTGTCATGTGACAACCATGTGATATTTAGAGTCATGTGACAAACATGTGATGTCTAGAGGATCAAGTGACAAATGCAAATATCTGGAGAATCATTTCATATTCTTTTCAATTCTAAAGAGTCATATGACAACCATGTGATCTATTCGTCATGTGACAACCATGTGATATTTAGAGTCATGTGACAACCATGTGATGTCTAGAGGGTCATGTGACAAGTGCAAATATTTGGAGAATCATTTCATATTCTTTTCAATTCTAAAGAGTCATATGACAATTATGTGATCTTTTTGTGATATGACAACCATGTGATCTTTTTGTCATGTGACAACCATGTGATATTTAGAGTCATGTGACAACCATGTGATGTCTTGAGGGTCATGTGACAATTGCAAATATCTGGAGAATCATTTCATATTCTTTTCAATTCTAAAGAGTCAAATGACAACCATGTGATTTTTTCGTCATGTGACAACCATGTGATATTTAGTCATGTGACAACCATGTGATGTCTAGAGGGTCATGTGACAAATGCAAATATCTGGAGAATCATTTCATATTGTTTTCAATTCTAAAGAGTCATATGACAACCATGTGATCTTTTTGTCATGTGACAACCATGTGATATTTAGAGTCATGTGACAACCATGTGATGTCTTGAGGGTCATGTGACAAGTGCAAATATTTGGAGAATCATTTCATATTCTTTTCA
Organism: Bombina bombina; assembly: GCF_027579735.1. Taxonomy (NCBI): domain Eukaryota; kingdom Metazoa; phylum Chordata; class Amphibia; order Anura; family Bombinatoridae; genus Bombina; species Bombina bombina. Next base: position 491,335,871 of record NC_069505.1, on the reverse strand, counting down.
ATTCTAAAGAGTCATGTGACAACCATGTGATCTTTTTGTCATGTGACAACCATGTGATCTTTTTGTCATATGACAACCATGTGATATTTAGAGTCATGTGACAACCATGTGATGTCTAGAGGGTTATGTGACTAGTGCAAATATCTGGAGAATCATTTCATATTTTTTTAATTCTAAAGAGTCATGTGACAACCATGTGATCTTTTTCTCATGTGACAACCATGTGATCTTTTTGTCAAGTGACAATCATGTGATATTTAGTCATGTGACAACCGTATGATGTCTAGAGGGTCATGTGACAAGTGCAAATATCTGGAGAATCATTACATATTCTTTTCAATTCTGAAGAGTCATATGACAACCATGTAATCTTTTTGTCATGTGACAACCATGTGATATTTAGATTCATGTGACAACCATGTGATGGCTTGAGGGTAATGTGACAAGTGCAAATATCTGCATAATCATTTCATATTATTTTCAATTCTAAAGAGTCATATGACAACCATGTGATCTTTTTGTCATGTGACAACCATGTGATATTTAGAGTCATGTGACAAACATGTGATGTCTAGAGGGTCATGTGACAAATGCAAATATCTGGAGAATCATTTCATATTCTTTTCAATTCTAAAGAGTCATATGACAACTATGTGATCTTTTTGTCATGTGACAACCATGTGATATTTAGAGTCATGTGACAACCATGTGATGTCTAGAGGGTCATGTGACAAGTGCAAATATCTGGAGAATCATTTCATATTCTTTTCAATTCTAAAGCGTCATATGACAACCATGTGACCTTTTTGTCATGTGACAACCATGTGATATTTAGAGTCATGTGACAACCATGTGATGTCTAGAGGGTCATGGGACAAATGCAAATATCTGGAGAATCATTTCATATGGTTTTCAGTTCTAAAGAGTCATATGACAACCATGTGATCTTTTTGTCATGTGACAACCATGTGATATTTAGAGTCATGTGACAACCATGTGATGTCTAGAGGGTCATGTGACAAGTGCAAATATCTGCAGAATCATTTCATATTATTTTCAATTCTAAAGAGTCATATGACAACCATGTGATCTTTTTGTCATGTGACAACCATGTGATGTCTAGAAGGTCATGTGACAAGTGCAAATATCTGGAGAATCATTTCATATTCTTTTGAATTCTAAGGAGTCATATGACAACCATGTGATCTTTTTGTCATGTGACAATCATGTGATATTTAGAGTCATGTGACAACCATGTGATGTCTGGAGGGTCATGTGACAAGTGAAAATATCTGGAGAATCATTTCATATTCTTTTCAAATTCTAAAGAGTCATATGACAACCATGTGATCTTTTTGTCATGTGACAACCATGTGATATTTAGAGTCATGTGACAACCATGTGATATTTAGAGTCATGTGACAACCATATGATGTCTAGAGGGTCACGTGACAAGTGCAAATATCTGGAGAATCATTACATATTCTTTTCAATTCTAAAGAGTCATATGACAACCATGTAATATTTTTGTCATGTGACAACCATGTGATATTTAGAGTCATGTGACAACCATGTGATGGCTTGAGGGTCATGTGACAAGTGCAAATATCTGCAGAATCATTTCATATTATTTTCAATTCTAAAGAGTCATATGACAACCATGTGATCTTTTTGTCATGTGACAACCATGTGATATTTAGAGTCATGTGACAACCATGTGATGTCTAGAAGGTCATGTGACAAGAGCAAATATCTGGAGAATCATTTCATATTCTTTTGAATTCTAAAGAGTCATGACAACCATGTGATCTTTTTGTCATGTGACAACCATGTGATATTTAGAGTCATGTGACAACCATGTGATGTCTAGAGGGTCATGTGACAAGTGCAAATATCTGGAGAATCATTTCATATTCTTTTCAATTCTAAAGAGTCATATGACAACCATGTGATCTTTTTGTCACGGGACAACCATGTGATATTTAGATTCATGTGACAACCATGTGATGTCTTGAGGGTCATGTGACAAGTGCAAATATTTGGAGAATCATTTCATATTCTTTTCAATTCTAAAGAGTCATGTGACAACCATGTGATCTTTTCGTCATTTGACAAGCATGTGATATTTAGAGTCATGTGACAACCATGTGATGTCTAGAGGGTTATGTGACAAGTGCAAATATCTGCAGAATCATTTCATATTATTTTCAATTCTAAAGAGTCATATGACAACCATGTGATCTTTTTGTCATGTGACAACCATGTGGTATTTAGAGTCATGTGACAACCATGTGATGTCTAGAAAGTCATGTGACAAGTGCAAATATCTGCAGAATCATTTCATATTCTTTTGAATTCTAAAGAGTCATATGACAACCATGTGATCTTTTTGTCATGTGACAACCATGTGATATTTAGAGTCATGTGACAACCATGTGATGTCTAGAGGGTCATGTGACAAGTGCAAATATCTGGAGAATCATTTCATATTCTTTTCAAATCTAAAAAGTCATATGACAACCATGTGATCTTTTTGTCATGTGACAACCATGTGATATTTAGAGTCATGTGACAAACATGTGATGTCTAGAGGGTCATGTGACAAATGCAAATATCTGGAGAATCATTTCATATTCTTTTCAATTCTAAAAAGTCATATGACAACTATGTGATCTTTTCGTCATGTGACAACCATGTGATATTTAGAGTCATGTGACAACCATGTGATGTCTAGAGGGTCATGTGACAAGTGCAAATATCTGGAGAATCATTTCATATTCTTTTCAATTCTAAAGCGTCATATGACAACCATGTGATCTTTTTGTCATGTGACAACCATGTGATATTTAGAGTAACGTGACAACCATGTGATGTCTAGAGGGTCATGGGACAAATGCAAATATCTGGAGAATCATTTCATATCGTTTTCAATTCTAAAGAGTCATATGACAACCATGTGATCTTTTTGTCATGTGACAACCATGTGATATTTAGAGTCATGTGACAACCATGTGATGTCTTGAGGGTCATGTGACAATTGCAAATTTTTGGAAAATCATTTCATATTCTTTTCCATTCTAAAGAGTCAAATGACAACCATGTGATCTTTTCGTCATGTGACAACCATGTGATATTTAGATTCATGTGACAACCATGTGATGTCTAGAGGGTCATGTGACAAGTGCAAATATCTGCAGAATCATTTCATATTATTTTCAATTCTAAAGAGTCATATGACAACCATGTGATCTTTTTGTCATGTGACAACCATGTGATGTCTAGAAGGTCATGTGACAAGTGCAAATATCTGCAGAATCATTTCATATTCTTTTGAATTCTAAAGAGTCATATGACAACCATGTGATCTTTTTGTCATGTGACAACCATGTGATATTTAGAGTCATGTGACAACCATGTGATGTCTGGAGGGTCATGTGACAAGTGCAAATATCTGGAGAATCATTTCAAATTCTTTTCAAATTCTAAAGAGTCATATGACAACCATGTGATCTATTTGTCATGTGACAACCATGTGATATTTAGAGTCATGTGACAACCATATGATGTCTAGAGGGTCACGTGACAAGTGCAAATATCTGGAGAATCATTACATATTCTTTTCAATTCTAAAGAGTCAAATGACAACCATGTAATCTTTTTGTCATGTGACAACCATGTGATATTTAGAGTCATGTGACAACCATGTGATGGCTTGAGGGTCATGTGACAAGTGCAAATATCTGCAGAATCATTTCATATTATTTTCAATTCTAAAGAGTCATATGACAACCATGTGATCTTTTTGTCATGTGACAACCATGTGATATTTAGGGTCATGTGACAACCATGTGATGTCTAGAAGGTCATGTGACAAGAGGAAATATCTGGAGAATCATTTCATATTCTTTTGAATTCTAAAGAGTCATATGACAACCATGTGATCTTTTTGTCATGTGACAACCATGTGATATTTAGAGTCATGTGACAACCATGTGATGTCTAGAGGGTCATGTGACAAGTGCAAATATCTGGAGAATCATTTCATATTCTTTTCAATTCTAAAGAGTCATATGACAACCATGTGATCTTTTTGTCACGTGACAACCATGTGATATTTAGAGTCATGTGACAACCATGTGATGTCTAGAGGGTCATGTGACAAGTGCAAATATCTGCAGAATCATTTCATATTATTTTCAATTCTAAAGAGTCATATGACAACCATGTGATCTTTTCGTCATTTGACAAGCATGTGATATTTAGAGTCATGTGACAACCATGTGATGTCTAGAGGGTTATGTGACAAGTGCAAATATCTGCAGAATCATTTCATATTATTTTCAATTCTAAAGAGTCATATGACAACCATGTGATCTTTTTGTCATGTGACAACCATGTGGTATTTAGAGTCATGTGACAACCATGTGATGTCTAGAAAGTCATGTGACAAGTGCAAATATCTGCAGAATCATTTCATATTCTTTTGAATTCTAAAGAGTCATATGACAACCATGTGATCTTTTTGTCATGTGACAACCATGTGATATTTAGAGTCATGTGACAACCATGTGATGTCTAGAGGGTCATGTGACAAGTGCAAATATCTGGAGAATCATTTCATATTCTTTTCAAATCTAAAAAGTCATATGACAACCATGTGATCTTTTTGTCATGTGACAACCATGTGATATTTAGAGTCATGTGACAAACATGTGATGTCTAGAGGGTCATGTGACAAATGCAAATATCTGGAGAATCATTTCATATTCTTTTCAATTCTAAAAAGTCATATGACAACTATGTGATCTTTTCGTCATGTGACAACCATGTGATATTTAGAGTCATGTGACAACCATGTGATGTCTAGAGGGTCATGTGACAAGTGCAAATATCTGGAGAATCATTTCATATTCTTTTCAATTCTAAAGCGTCATATGACAACCATGTGATCTTTTTGTCATGTGACAACCATGTGATATTTAGAGTAACGTGACAACCATGTGATGTCTAGAGGGTCATGGGACAAATGCAAATATCTGGAGAATCATTTCATATCGTTTTCAATTCTAAAGAGTCATATGACAACCATGTGATCTTTTTGTCATGTGACAACCATGTGATATTTAGAGTCATGTGACAACCAGGTGATGTCTTGAGGGTCATGTGACAATTGCAAATTTTTGGAAAATCATTTCATATTCTTTTCCATTCTAAAGAGTCAAATGACAACCATGTGATCTTTTCGTCATGTGACAACCATGTGATATTTAGATTCATGTGACAACCATGTGATGTCTAGAGGGTCATGTGACAAGTGCAAATATCTGCAGAATCATTTCATATTATTTTCAATTCTAAAGAGTCATATGACAACCATGTGATCTTTTTGTCATGTGACAACCATGTGATGTCTAGAAGGTCATGTGACAAGTGCAAATATCTGCAGAATCATTTCATATTCTTTTGAATTCTAAAGAGTCATATGACAACCATGTGATCTTTTTGTCATGTGACAACCATGTGATATTTAGAGTCATGTGACAACCATGTGATGTCTGGAGGGTCATGTGACAAGTGCAAATATCTGGAGAATCATTTCAAATTCTTTTCAAATTCTAAAGAGTCATATGACAACCATGTGATCTATTTGTCATGTGACAACCATGTGATATTTAGAGTCATGTGACAACCATATGATGTCTAGAGGGTCACGTGACAAGTGCAAATATCTGGAGAATCATTACATATTCTTTTCAATTCTAAAGAGTCAAATGACAACCATGTAATCTTTTTGTCATGTGACAACCATGTGATATTTAGAGTCATGTGACAACCATGTGATGGCTTGAGGGTCATGTGACAAGTGCAAATATCTGCAGAATCATTTCATATTATTTTCAATTCTAAAGAGTCATATGACAACCATGTGATCTTTTTGTCATGTGACAACCATGTGATATTTAGGGTCATGTGACAACCATGTGATGTCTAGAAGGTCATGTGACAAGAGGAAATATCTGGAGAATCATTTCATATTCTTTTGAATTCTAAAGAGTCATATGACAACCATGTGATCTTTTTGTCATGTGACAACCATGTGATATTTAGAGTCATGTGACAACCATGTGATGTCTAGAGGGTCATGTGACAAGTGCAAATATCTGGAGAATCATTTCATATTCTTTTCAATTCTAAAGAGTCATATGACAACCATGTGATCTTTTTGTCACGTGACAACCATGTGATATTTAGAGTCATGTGACAACCATGTGATGTCTAGAAGGTCATGTGACAAGTGCAAATATCTGGAGAATCATTTCATATTCTTTTCAATTCTAAAGAGTCATGTGACAACCATGTGATGTCTAGAGGGTCATGTGACAAGTGCAAATATCTGGAGAATCATTTCATATTCTTTTCAAATTCTAAAGAGTCATATGACAACCATGTGATCTTTTTGTCATGTGACAACCATGTGATATTTAGAGTCATGTGACAACCATGTGATGTCTAGAGGGTCATGTGACAAGTGCAAATATCTGGAGACTCATTACATATTCTTTTCAATTCTAAAGAGTCATATGACAACCATGTGATCTTTTTGTCATGTGACAACCATGTGATGTCTAGAAGGTCATGTGACAAGTGCAAATATCTGGAGAATCATTTCTTATTCTTTTGAATTCTAAAGAGTCATATGACAACCATGTGATCTTTTGTCATGTGACAACCATGTGATCTTTTTGTCATGTGACAACCATATGATGTCTAGAGGGTCACGTGACAAGTGCAAATATCTGGAGAATTATTTCATATTCTTTTCAATTCTAAAGAGTCATATGACAACCATGTAATCTTTTTGTCATGTGACAACCATGTGATATTTAGAGTCATGTGACAACCATGTGATGTCTAGAGGGTCATGGGACAAATGCAAATATCTGGAGAATCATTTCATATTGTTTTCAATTCTAAAGAGTCATATGACAACCATGTGATCTTTTTGTCATGTGACAACCATGTGATATTTAGAGTCATGTGACAACCAGGTGATGTCTTGAGGGTCATGTGACAATTGCAAATTTTTGGAAAATCATTTCATATTCTTTTCAATTCTAAAGAGTCAAATGACAACCATGTGATCTTTTCGTCATGTGACAACCATGTGATATTTAGATTCATGTGACAACCATGTGATGTCTAGAGGGTCATGTGACAAGTGCAAATATCTGCAGAATGATTTCATATTCTTTTCAATTCTAGTCATATGACAACCATGTGATCTTTTTGTCATGTGACAACCATGTGATATTTAGATTCATGTGACAACCATGTGATGTCTTGAGGGTCATGTGACAAGTGCAAATATTTGGAGAATCATTTCATATTCTTTTCAATTCTAAAGAGTCATGTGACAACCATGTGATCTTTTCGTCATTTGACAAGCATGTGATATTTAGAGTCATGTGACAACCATGTGATGTCTAGAGGGTTATGTGACTAGTGCAAATATCTGGAGAATCATTTCATATTATTTTCAATTCTAAAGAGTCATGTGACAACCATGTGATGTCTAGAGGGTCATGTGACAAGTGCAAATATCTGGAGAATCATTTCATATTCTTTACAAATTCTAAAGAGTCATATGACAACCAAGTGATCTTTTTGTCATGTGACAACCATGTGATATTTAGAGTCATGTGACAACCATATGATGTCTAGAGGGTCACGTGACAAGTGCAAATATCTGGAGAATCATTACATATTCTTTTAAATTCTAAAGAGTCATATGACAACCATGTGATCTTTTTGTCATGTGACAACCATGTGATATTTAGAGTCATGTGACAACCAAGTGATGGCTTGAGGGTCATGTGACAAGTGCAAATATCTGCAGAATCATTTCATATTATTTTCAATTCTAAAGAGTCATATGACAACCATGTGATCTTTTTGTCATATGACAACCATGTGATGTCTAGAAGGTCATGTGACAAGTGCAAATATCTGGAGAATCATTTCATATTCTTTTGAATTCTAAAGAGTCATATGACAACCATGTGATCTTTTTGTCATGTGACAACCATGTGATATTTAGAGTTATGTGACAACCATGTGATGTCTAGAGGGTCATGTGACAAGTGCAAATATCTGGAGAATCATTTCATATTCTTTTCAAATTCTAAAGAGTCATATGACAACCATGTGATCTTTTTGTCATGTGACAACCATGTGATATTTAGAGTCATGTGACAACCATATGATGTCTAGAGGGTCACGTGACAAGTGCAAATATCTGGAGAATCATTACATATTCTTTTCAATTCTAAAGACTCATATGACAACCATGTAATCTTTTTGTCATGTGACAACCATGTGATGGCTTGAGGGTCATGTGACAAGTGCAAATATCTGCAGAATCATTTCATATTATTTTCAATTCTAAAGAGTCATATGACAACCATGTGATCTTTTTGTCATGTGACAACCATGTGATATTTAGAGTCATGTGACAACCATGTGATGTCTAGAAGGTTATGTGACAAGTTCAAATATCTGCAGAATCATTTCATATTCTTTTGAATTCTAAACAGTCATATGACAACCATGTGATCTTTTTGTCATGTGACAACCATGTGATATTTAGAGTCATGTGACAAACATGTGATGTCTAGAGGATCAAGTGACAAATGCAAATATCTGGAGAATCATTTCATATTCTTTTCAATTCTAAAGAGTCATATGACAACCATGTGATCTATTCGTCATGTGACAACCATGTGATATTTAGAGTCATGTGACAACCATGTGATGTCTAGAGGGTCATGTGACAAGTGCAAATATTTGGAGAATCATTTCATATTCTTTTCAATTCTAAAGAGTCATATGACAATTATGTGATCTTTTTGTGATATGACAACCATGTGATCTTTTTGTCATGTGACAACCATGTGATATTTAGAGTCATGTGACAACCATGTGATGTCTTGAGGGTCATGTGACAATTGCAAATATCTGGAGAATCATTTCATATTCTTTTCAATTCTAAAGAGTCAAATGACAACCATGTGATTTTTTCATCATGTGACAACCATGTGATATTTAGTCATGTGACAACCATGTGATGTCTAGAGGGTCATGTGACAAATGCAAATATCTGGAGAATCATTTCATATTGTTTTCAATTCTAAAGAGTCATATGACAACCATGTGATCTTTTTGTCATGTGACAACCATGTGATATTTAGAGTCATGTGACAACCATGTGATGTCTTGAGGGTCATGTGACAAGTGCAAATATTTGGAGAATCATTTCATATTCTTTTCAATTCTAAAGAGTCATGTGACAACCATGTGATCTTTTTGTCATGTGACAACCATGTGATCTTTTTGTCATATGACAACCATGTGATATTTAGAGTCATGTGACAACCATGTGATGTCTAGAGGGTTATGTGACTAGTGCAAATATCTGGAGAATCATTTCATATTTTTTTAATTCTAAAGAGTCATGTGACAACCATGTGATCTTTTTGTCATGTGACAACCATGTGATCTTTTTGTCAAGTGACAATCATGTGATATTTAGTCATGTGACAACCGTATGATGTCTAGAGGGTCATGTGACAAGTGCAAATATCTGGAGAATCATTACATATTCTTTTCAATTCTGAAGAGTCATATGACAACCATGTAATCTTTTTGTCATGTGACAACCATGTGATATTTAGATTCATGTGACAACCATGTGATGGCTTGAGGGTAATGTGACAAGTGCAAATATCTGCATAATCATTTCATATTATTTTCAATTCTAAAGAGTCATATGACAACCATGTGATCTTTTTGTCATGTGACAACCATGTGATATTTAGAGTCATGTGACAAACATGTGATGTCTAGAGGGTCATGTGACAAATGCAAATATCTGGAGAATCATTTCATATTCTTTTCAATTCTAAAGAGTCATATGACAACTATGTGATCTTTTTGTCATGTGACAACCATGTGATATTTAGAGTCATGTGACAACCATGTGATGTCTAGAGGGTCATGTGACAAGTGCAAATATCTGGAGAATCATTTCATATTCTTTTCAATTCTAAAGCGTCATATGACAACCATGTGACCTTTTTGTCATGTGACAACCATGTGATATTTAGAGTCATGTGACAACCATGTGATGTCTAGAGTGTCATGGGACAAATGCAAATATCTGGAGAATCATTTCATATCGTTTTCAGTTCTAAAGAGTCATATGACAACCATATAATCTTTTGTCATGTGACAACCATGTGATATTTAGAGTCATGTGACAACCATGTGATGTCTAGAGGGTCATGTGACAAGTGCAAATATCTGCAGAATCATTTCATATTATTTTCAATTCTAAAGAGTCATATGACAACCATGTGATCTTTTTGTCATGTGACAACCATGTGATGTCTAGAAGGTCATGTGACAAGTGCAAATATCTGGAGAATCATTTCATATTCTTTTGAATTCTAAGGAGTCATATGACAACCATGTGATCTTTTTGTCATGTGACAACCATGTGATATTTAGAGTCATGTGACAACCATGTGATGTCTGGAGGGTCATGTGACAAGTGAAAATATCTGGAGAATCATTTCATATTCTTTTCAAATTCTAAAGAGTCATATGACAACCATGTGATCTTTTTGTCATGTGACAACCATGTGATATTTAGAGTCATGTGACAACCATGTGATATTTAGAGTCATGTGACAACCATATGATGTCTAGAGGGTCACGTGACAAGTGCAAATATCTGGAGAATCATTACATATTCTTTTCAATTCTAAAGAGTCATATGACAACCATGTAATATTTTTGTCATGTGACAACCATGTGATATTTAGAGTCATGTGACAACCATGTGATGGCTTGAGGGTCATGTGACAAGTGCAAATATCTGCAGAATCATTTCATATTATTTTCAATTCTAAAGAGTCATATGACAACCATGTGATCTTTTTGTCATGTGACAACCATGTGATATTTAGAGTCATGTGACAACCATGTGATGTCTAGAAGGTCATGTGACAAGAGCAAATATCTGGAGAATCATTTCATATTCTTTTGAATTCTAAAGAGTCATGACAACCATGTGATCTTTTTGTCATGTGACAACCATGTGATATTTAGAGTCATGTGACAACCATGTGATGTCTAGAGGGTCATGTGACAAGTGCAAATATCTGGAGAATCATTTCATATTCTTTTCAATTCTAAAGAGTCATATGACAACCATGTGATCTTTTTGTCACGGGACAACCATGTGATATTTAGATTCATGTGACAACCATGTGATGTCTTGAGGGTCATGTGACAAGTGCAAATATTTGGAGAATCATTTCATATTCTTTTCAATTCTAAAGAGTCATGTGACAACCATGTGATCTTTTCGTCATTTGACAAGCATGTGATATTTAGAGTCATGTGACAACCATGTGATGTCTAGAGGGTTATGTGACAAGTGCAAATATCTGCAGAATCATTTCATATTATTTTCAATTCTAAAGAGTCATATGACAACCATGTGATCTTTTTGTCATGTGACAACCATGTGGTATTTAGAGTCATGTGACAACCATGTGATGTCTAGAAAGTCATGTGACAAGTGCAAATATCTGCAGAATCATTTCATATTCTTTTGAATTCTAAAGAGTCATATGACAACCATGTGATCTTTTTGTCATGTGACAACCATGTGATATTTAGAGTCATGTGACAACCATGTGATGTCTAGAGGGTCATGTGACAAGTGCAAATATCTGGAGAATCATTTCATATTCTTTTCAAATCTAAAAAGTCATATGACAACCATGTGATCTTTTTGTCATGTGACAACCATGTGATATTTAGAGTCATGTGACAAACATGTGATGTCTAGAGGGTCATGTGACAAATGCAAATATCTGGAGAATCATTTCATATTCTTTTCAATTCTAAAAAGTCATATGACAACTATGTGATCTTTTCGTCATGTGACAACCATGTGATATTTAGAGTCATGTGACAACCATGTGATGTCTAGAGGGTCATGTGACAAGTGCAAATATCTGGAGAATCATTTCATATTCTTTTCAATTCTAAAGCGTCATATGACAACCATGTGATCTTTTTGTCATGTAACAACCATGTGATATTTAGAGTCACGTGACAACCATGTGATGTCTAGAGGGTCATGGGACAAATGCAAATATCTGGAGAATAATTTCATATCGTTTTCAATTCTAAAGAGTCATATGACAACCATGTGATCTTTTTGTCATGTGACAACCAGGTGATGTCTTGAGGGTCATGTGACAATTGCAAATTTTTGGAAAATCATTTCATATTCTTTTCCATTCTAAAGAGTCAAATGACAACCATGTGATCTTTTCGTCATGTGACAACCATGTGATATTTAGATTCATGTGACAACCATGTGATGTCTAGAGGGTCATGTGACAAGTGCAAATATCTGCAGAATCATTTCATATTATTTTCAATTCTAAAAAGTCATATGACAACCATGTGATCTTTTTGTCATGTGACAACCATGTGATGTCTAGAAGGTCATGTGACAAGTGCAAATATCTGGAGAATCATTTCATATTCTTTTGAATTCTAAGGAGTCATATGACAACCATGTGATCTTTTTGTCATGTGACAACCATGTGATATTTAGAGTCATGTGACAACCATGTGATGTCTGGAGGGTCATGTGACAAGTGAAAATATCTGGAGAATCATTTCATATTCTTTTCAAATTCTAAAGAGTCATATGACAACCATGTGATCTTTTTGTCATGTGACAACCATGTGATATTTAGAGTCATGTGACAACCATATGATGTCTAGAGGGTCACGTGACAAGTGCAAATATCTGGAGAATCATTACATATTCTTTTCAATTCTAAAGAGTCATATGACAACCATGTAATATTTTTGTCATGTGACAACCATGTGATATTTAGAGTCATGTGACAACCATGTGATGGCTTGAGGGTCATGTGACAAGTGCAAATATCTGCAGAATCATTTCATATTATTTTCAATTCTAAAGAGTCATATGACAACCATGTGATCTTTTTGTCATGTGACAACCATGTGATGTCTAGAAGGTCATGTGACAAGAGCAAATATCTGGAGAATCATTTCATATTCTTTTGAATTCTAAAGAGTCATGACAACCATGTGATCTTTTTGTCATGTGACAACCATGTGATATTTAGAGTCATGTGACAACCATGTGATGTCTAGAGGGTCATGTGACAAGTGCAAATATCTGGAGAATCATTTCATATTCTTTTCAATTCTAAAGAGTCATATGACAACCATGTGATCTTTTTGTCACGGGACAACCATGTGATATTTAGATTCATGTGACAACCATGTGATGTCTTGAGGATCATGTGACAAGTGCAAATATTTGGAGAATCATTTCATATTCTTTTCAATTCTAAAGAGTCATGTGACAACCATGTGATCTTTTCATCATTTGACAAGCATGTGATATTTAGAGCCATGTGACAACCATGTGATGTCTAGAGGGTTATGTGACAAGTGCAAATATCTGCAGAATCATTTCATATTATTTTCAATTCTAAAGAGTCATATGACAACCATGTGATCTTTTTGTCATGTGACAACCATGTGGTATTTAGAGTCATGTGACAACCATGTGATGTCTAGAAAGTCATGTGACAAGTGCAAATATCTGCAGAATCATTTCATATTCTTTTGAATTCTAAAGAGTCATATGACAACCATGTGATCTTTTTGTCATGTGACAACCATGTGATATTTAGAGTCATGTGACAACCATGTGATGTCTAGAGGGTCATGTGACAAGTGCAAATATCTGGAGAATTATTTCATATTCTTTTCAAATCTAAAAAGTCATATGACAACCATGTGATCTTTTTGTCATGTGACAACCATGTGATATTTAGAGTCATGTGACAAACATGTGATGTCTAGAGGGTCATGTGACAAATGCAAATATCTGGAGAATCATTTCATATTCTTTTCAATTCTAAAAAGTCATATGACAACTATGTGATCTTTTCGTCATGTGACAACCATGTGATATTTAGAGTCATGTGACAACCATGTGATGTCTAGAGGGTCATGTGACAAGTGCAAATATCTGGAGAATCATTTCATATTCTTTTCAATTCTAAAGCGTCATATGACAACCATGTGATCTTTTTGTCATGTGACAACCATGTGATATTTAGAGTCACGTGACAACCATGTGATGTCTAGAGGGTCATGGGACAAATGCAAATATCTGGAGAATCATTTCATATCGTTTTCAATTCTAAAGAGTCATATGACAACCATGTGATCTTTTTGTCATGTGACAACCATGTGATATTTAGAGTCATGTGACAACCAGGTGATGTCTTGAGGGTCATGTGACAATTGCAAATTTTTGGAAAATCATTTCATATTCTTTTCCATTCTAAAGAGTCAAATGACAACCATGTGATCTTTTCGTCATGTGACAACCATGTGATATTTAGATTCATGTGACAACCATGTGATGTCTAGAGGGTCATGTGACAAGTGCAAATATCTGCAGAATCATTTCATATTATTTTCAATTCTAAAGAGTCATATGACAACCATGTGATCTTTTTGTCATGTGACAACCATGTGATGTCTAGAAGGTCATGTGACAAGTGCAAATATCTGCAGAATCATTTCATATTCTTTTGAATTCTAAAGAGTCATATGACAACCATGTGATCTTTTTGTCATGTGACAACCATGTGATATTTAGAGTCATGTGACAACCATGTGATGTCTGGAGGGTCATGTGACAAGTGCAAATATCTGGAGAATCATTTCATATTATTTTCAAATTCTAAAGAGTCATATGACAACCATGTGATCTTTTTGTCATGTGACAACCATGTGATATTTAGAGTCATGTGACAACCATGTGATATTTAGAGTCATGTGACAACCATATGATGTCTAGAGGGTCACGTGACAAGTGCAAATATCTGGAGAATCATTACATATTCTTTTCAATTCTAAAGAGTCAAATGACAACCATGTAATCTTTTTGTCATGTGACAACCATGTGATATTTAGAGTCATGTGACAACCATGTGATGGCTTGAGGGTCATGTGACAAGTGCAAATATCTGCAGAATCATTTCATATTATTTTCAATTCTAAAGAGTCATATGACAACCATGTGATCTTTTTGTCATGTGACAACCATGTGATATTTAGAGTCATGTGACAACCATGTGATGTCTAGAAGGTCATGTGACAAGAGCAAATATCTGGAGAATCATTTCATATTCTTTTGAATTCTAAAGAGTCATATGACAACCATGTGATCTTTTTGTCATGTGACAACCATGTGATATTTAGAGTCATGTGACAACCATGTGATGTCTAGAGGGTCATGTGACAAGTGCAAATATCTGGAGAATCATTTCATATTCTTTTCAATTCTAAAGAGTCATATGACAACCATGTGATCTTTTTGTCACGTGACAACCATGTGATATTTAGAGTCATGTGACAACCATGTGATGTCTAGAAGGTCATGTGACAAGAGCAAATATCTGGAGAATCATTTCATATTCTTTTGAATTCTAAAGAGTCATATGACAACCATGTGATCTTTTTGTCATGTGACAACCATGTGATATTTAGAGTCATGTGACAACCATGTGATGTCTAGAGGGTCATGTGACAAGTGCAAATATCTGGAGAATCATTTCATATTCTTTTCAATTCTAAAGAGTCATGTGACAACCATGTGATGTCTAGAGGGTCATTTGACAAGTGCAAATATCTGGAGAATCATTTCATATTCTTTTCAAATTCTAAAGAGTCATATGACAACCATGTGATCTTTTTGTCATGTGACAACCATGTGATATTTAGAGTCATGTGACAACCATGTGATGTCTAGAGGGTCATGTGACAAGTGCAAATATCTGGAGACTCATTACATATTCTTTTCAATTCTAAAGAGTCATATGACAACCATGTGATCTTTTTGTCATGTGACAACCATGTGATGTCTAGAAGGTCATGTGACAAGTGCAAATATCTGGAGAATCATTTCTTATTCTTTTGAATTCTAAAGAGTCATATGACAACCATGTGATCTTTTGTCATGTGACAACCATGTGATCTTTTTGTCATGTGACAACCATATGATGTCTAGAGGGTCACGTGACAAGTGCAAATATCTGGAGAATCATTACATATTCTTTTCAATTCTAAAGAGTCATATGACAACCATGTAATCTTTATGTCATGTGACATTCATGTGATATTTAGAGTCATGTGACAACCATGTGATGGCTTGAGGGTCATGTGACAAGTGCAAATATCTGCAGAATCATTTCATATTATTTTCAATTCTAAAGAGTCATATGACAACCATGTGATCTTTTTGTCATGTGACAACCATGTGATATTTATAGTCATGTGACAACCATGTGATGTCTAGAAGGTCATGTGACAAGTGCAAATATCTGGAGAATCATTTCATATTCTTTTGAATTCTAAAGAGTCATATGACAACCATGTGATCTTTTTGTCATGTGACAACCATGTGATATTTAGAGTCATGTGACAACCATGTGATGTCTAGAGGGTCATGTGACAAGTGCAAATATCTGGAGAATCATTTCATATTCTATTCAATTCTAAAGAGTCATATGACAAACGTGATCTTTTTGTCATGTGACAACCATGTGATATTTAGATTTATGTGACAACCATGTGATGTCTTGAGGGTCAAGTGACAAGTGCAAATATTTGGAGAATCATTTCATATTCTTTTCAATTCTAAAGAGTCATGTGACAACCATGTGATCTTTTCGTCATTTGACAAGCATGTGATATTTAGAGTCATGTGACAACCATGTGATGTCTAGAGGGTTATGGGACTAATGCAAATATCTGGAGAATCATTTCATATTCTTTTCAATTCTAAAGAGTCATGTGACAACCATGTGATGTCTAGAGGGTTATGTGACTAGTGCAAATATCTGGAGAATCATTTCATATTCTTTTCAATTCTAAAGAGTCATGTGACAACCATGTGATGTCTAGAGGGTCATGTGACAAGTGCAAATATCTGGAGAATCATTTCATATTCTTTTCAAATTCTAAAGAGTCATATGACAACCATGTGATCTTTTTGTCATGTGACAACCATGTGATATTTAGAGTCATGTGACAACCATGTGATGTCTAGAGGGTCATGTGACAAGTGCAAATATCTGGAGACTCATTACATATTCTTTTCAATTCTAAAGAGTCATATGACAACCATGTGATCTTTTTGTCATGTGACAACCATGTGATGTCTAGAAGGTCATGTGACAAGTGCAAATATCTGGAGAATCATTTCTTATTCTTTTGAATTCTAAAGAGTCATATGACAACCATGTGATCTTTTGTCATGTGACAACCATGTGATCTTTTTGTCATGTGACAACCATATGATGTCTAGAGGGTCATGTGACAAGTGCAAATATCTGGAGAATCATTACATATTCTTTTCAATTCTAATGAGTCATATGACAACCATGTAATCTTTTTGTCATGTGACAACCATGTGATATTTAGAGTCATGTGACAGCCATGTGATGGCTTGAGGGTCATGTGACAAGTGCAAATATCTGCAGAATCATTTCATATTATTTTCAATTCTAAAGAGTCATATGACAACCATGTGATCTTTTTGTCATGTGACAACCATGTGATATTTATAGTCATGTGACAACCATGTGATGTCTAGAAGGTCATGTGACAAATGCAAATATCTGGAGAATCATTTCATATTCTTTTCAATTCTAAAGAGTCATGTGTCAACCATGTGATGTCTAGAGGGTCATGTGACAAGTGCAAATATCTGGATAATCATTTCATATTCTTTTCAAATTCTAAAGAGTCATATGACAACCATGTGATCTTTTTGTCATGTGACAATCATGTGATATTTAGAGTCATGTGACAACCATATGATGTCTAGAGGGTCACGTGACACGTGCAAATATCTGGAGAATCATTACATATTATTTTCAATTCTAAAGAGTCATATGACAACCATGTGATCTTTTTGTCACGTGACAACCATGTGATGTCTAGAAAGTCATGTGACAAGTGCAAATATCTGGAGAATCATTTCTTATTCTTTTGAATTCTAAAAAGTCATATGACAACTATGTGATCTTTTTGTCATGCGACAACCATGTGATATTTAGAGTCATGTGACAACCATGCGATGTCTAGAGGGTCATGTGACAAGTGCAAATATCTGGAGAATCATTTCATGTTCTTTTCAATTCTAAAGAGTCATATAACAACCATGTGAATTTTTTACAGCCATGTGGCAGCCATGTGACATGTGTGCAAAATTAAAGGGACACTGAACCCAAATTTTTTCTTTTGTGATTCAGATATAGCATTACATTTTAAGCAACTTTGTAATTTGCTCCTATTATCAATTTTTCTTCATTCTCTTGGAATCTTTATTTGAAATGCAAGAATGTAAGTTTAGATGCCAGCCCATTTTTGGTGAACAACCTAGGTTGTCCTTGCTGATTGGTGGGTAAATTCATCCACCAATCAAAAACTGCTGTCCAGAGTCCTGAACCAAGAAAAAAAAGCTTATATGCATTCTTTTTTATATATAGATAGCAAGAGAACGAAGAAACATTGATAATAGGAGTAAATTAGAAAGTTGCTTAAAATTGCATGCTCTATCTGAATCACAAAATAATTTTTTGGGTTCAGTGTCCCTTTAAACAATTTGCTTTTATTATCAATTTTGCTTTATTCTCTTGATATTCTTTGTTGAAAAACTAAACTTACGTAGGCTCATATGCTAATTTCTAAGCCCCTAAAACCTGCCACTTATCTCAGTGCATTGTATTAACATTTCATAGCTAGACAATGCTAGTACATGTGTGCCATATAGATTACCTTGTGCTTACTCCTGTTGATTTATTTATGCGTCAGCAATGATTGGCTAAAATGCAAGTTTGTCAAAAGAACTGCGATAAGTTAGCAGTCTGTCGAAGCTTAGTTACATGGTAAAGTCAGAGGGGAAACATTAATATAACTGTGTTGGTTATGCAAAACTGAGGAAATAGTAATAAAGGAATTATCTATCTTTTTAAACACTAACAATTCTAGAGTAGACTGTTCCTTTCAGAGTACCTAGGTTACAGTACTCTATTTAAAGGGGTATGAAACACTTTTTTTTCTCTCTTTCATAATTCAGATAACAAATATATTTTTCCCCCTCAAATTTACTTCTTTTATGAATTTTGCATTATTCTCATGTTTGTTAAAGTGATATCTACATAGGTAAAGTAAAGGGTAGGGAGAAGGTGGGACAAAAAGAGGGGTTTGTAGCACTCACATTCCTATTGAAGTAACACCATGTATCTAAACAGTGGATAGAGTAATATTATTGGGTAATAAAAACAGTAAAAGTTTATTTGGTCAATTTAAAAAAACTGGTGGGGACCACACATTCCCCTATACACAAAACCATACAAAGATAGATAGTGGGATAAAAACAAGCTAATAAACTAAGCCAGAAAACGTACCAAAGCCCTGCGGTATATGCCCCCCTCCCTGTATTCCTGGCTTATAGCTGGATATGTCGGCTTCAGATGGCAGGAGCACAACCCCAAGGCAGAGAATTGGTACGTGTGGCTAGATAAAAGGACAGATAGAATCCCTAAGTTACAAGGGACCTCGTGGGTTCAAAGAACCCCAAACAAACGCGTTTCGGCCGTGGAGCCGGCCTTTCTCAATGTTTACTGCAAAAGTTATCAAGCCGAATGACCGAGAGCGGCTTCTCTTTAAATCCCATCCATGTTATAGTTAGCCAATCCAAACCCTGTTCTTGACAGACCCCTATTATATGCCAATCAGGGTGTTGTGTCACGTAGACTCGCCTCCCTTGTGTTAGACATAATATATCTCACGACAGATCCGTGTGAATTGTTCAACAAATTATTACTCAGTTATAAGCACACATTCATAGATAAGAAGATGAGGAGATCGAGATCGTAATTTCACCTAAAAACCTACACTTGTATACATTATCTCCACGGTACGCTGCAGTGTGTTTAAGATAGAGGTGTCAATCAGATACCTTATTCCTGATTGGTTTGACACAAAGACCGGTCGTTACTTCATTGGCAGGGGTGTATAAGTTAACACCCTATTGTATACACGTCCCCTGTTTTAACTATCCAATTCTACGAGTGAGAATGTGTATATAACCTAATCACTTATAATAAATTGTGAGTGTTAGTGATATATGTCACAGATCAGCTTTACCAGATTACAAGCTTTAAGTGCAGTATTGAGCGTGTGCCCGTCTCCCCAACTGCAGGGCGCAAACCCAGCTTTCGTCTTTTATGTCATAACATGCTTCGGCGGGTCCGTGATCACTCTATCAGATACGCTTAAAGGCATCTAGTCAGAGTTTCGATTGAAACACCAACACATTCATGTGTATAATCAGTCCTAAGAACAAATAATAATATACATTTGAAAGAAACATGGGAATTGTCCTTTGGCCCTCATTAGCTATTACCAAATGGAGAGCCATAAATTCATTGGATAGTATCTCTATAAACACGCCTATGTTATGTATAAATAAATTGGACCGCCCTTCCTTTTGATAGATCAGCTTTTAATGTATGGGTATATGAACAGTCCGCTAGCATTGATATATCTCCTATCATTATCCGATCTGAAGCTGTACTTAACTTCGCCAAACAGCGAGCCCCGTCCACACCATTTAGCGTGTATACATCGGCACCATCTACCAGCATGCCTATTACTAGGATACCTCTGACACTCTCAAGACAGTGTCTACAACATCAGGCTACAATGAAATATATAGATATATTGTTACATATTCTCATTCAAAAATAATGATGTTTTGTTAAACTTGTTAAACACATAGTCAAAAATGAATAAAGTATAGTATGTATTTGGATTATACTCATTATCTATTCCGATTATATTAGATATAAAAGTGAGCATGGCCAATTTCTAATACCATTGGACGAATATAACCGTCTCCTAATGATATATGTAATGCCCCACCAGATAGAGAATTTTCACATACATCCCATTATTCATGAGGACTAATATAAAGTGTATATACAGGGTCAACAAGTCATAGTCTAAATATTATTATTTCTTAAGGACAGTTTATTGGAGAAGGGGAGCATGCTCTCAGATGGAAGAAGGTCTAGATATGATTAAAATAAAACAGGAGGTGACGATACATTCGTAAATGTGCACCTATTGAACCAATTTATTGTGTATATTGGTGTTACAGTGAAGTACAATTCAGCACTTGGTCGCCAGATGCTCTCCATATCACTGTAAAGAACAACTGTGTAACTGGGGTGTTCAAGAATAGTATACACATAAGGGGGTGATCAAATGTATTTCTAATCTCCCAGGTGTAGTTGTATGAACAACTTATAAACCTGTGTCATAGAATACTCAGAGATTACCCCTATTCTGGGTGCACATATTTTCAGGGTGTACTGATTAAGTATTGTTGATATGTTGAAGATAGGATGGTACTACTAGTTTAAAATATACTCAAATTCAAGAATAATTGGTACCATATGCTCTAATATATTCTAACATATTACAAGTACACCCAAAATTGTTGTATTCGTTCATGCCAAATGGCATGACTGTATTAAGTCTGAAAATCCATTTGGCTTCCTTCTTAAGAAGTGTGTCCTCGGTATTCCCACCTCCGATTCCTACTTTAATGGTTTCAAGTGCCCAACATTTAAATCCTTGGGTTTTACCATTATGTTGTTCTAAAAAATGTTTAACCACACTGGTAATCTTCTTACCATTTTCAACATCTCGAGCTGCCAACCTGATATTACTGAGGTGCTCAGTCATCCTAGTGCCTAGACTTCTAGTAGTCATACCCACGTATAATTTGTCACATTCACAAGATAGGCAATAAACAACATTCATGGTTTTACAATTAATATGACTATTAATATACCATCTTTTATTGAATCTGTCCACTACATATTTCTTCTTCTGCATGTGTACACATATGCTGCAATGTCTGCATGCTATAGATCCTTTGTATAATGGTGCCTTTTTAGCATTGCGGTTGAAATGGCTAGTAGTTAGACAGTCCCTAAGGTTGTTAGCCCTTCTGTACGTGAAGAGAGGTTTATCAGGAATTATAGTGTGTAACACCTCATCACTTTTAAGGATGTGCCAATGTTTACTAATTATTCTAGACACTGTTTGGCTTTGGCTCGTGTAGGTAGATATGAATCTGAGTGGGTTAGATGGTTTAGTCTCTTTTGGTTTTAAAAGTTCACTCCAGTCTTTATTAAGTGCTCTATTGTAGGCCCTTGCTAGTGCCTTCTTAGAATACCCCCTCTGTAGTAATCTCATTTTTAACTCTTTTGCAGCTACCTTAAAGGAGTCTATATCAGAGCAATTGCATCGCATTCTCAGATATTCTCCATATGGTAAGCTCCGGATCGTATTAGGGTGATGGAAACTATCCGCCCTTAAGATATTGTTAGTTGATGTTGGTTTTCTGTAAGTTTTAGTCATAAGATGGCCATCAACATTACTAATAGTAAGATCCAGAAATTCCACTTTCAAATTGTCACTATTCATAGTGAGATATAGTCCTAGGGGGTTCTGATTCAATACTGACACAAATTCTGACAGTAATTCACTAGATCCCTCCCATACAAAGAAGATATCGTCTATGTACCTGGACCAGTGGGAGATACAGGATGTTAATCTAGACATAGATTCATGAAACACTACGGTTTCCTCCCACCAGCCCAGGTACAGATTGGCATACGTAGGGGCACACAAAGTCCCCATTGCCGTCCCACAAGTCTGTAAATAAAATCTATCGTCAAAGACGAAGTAATTTTGTCTAAGGACAAACTCTAATAATTCAATCACAAATTCCTTATTATCATTAGATAGACCAATCTCTTTAGATAGATAGCGTGACACAGCCTTGCACCCCCATATAGTGTCAATGCTGGTATAAAGAGATTCTACGTCACACGTGACAAGGATAGAATTGGTAGTTATAGAGATGTCATTGATTTTATTCAGTATGTGCATTGTGTCTCTTGTGTATGAGGGTAATGATTCGACTATATGACGTAATCTGGCATCAATGTATTTACTGGCTTTCCCTGTCAAAGACCCTATACCCGATACAATTGGTCACCCCGGGGGGCAAGTCAGATTCTTATGGATCTTTGGTAGTAAGTATATGGTGGCAACCTTGGGTTGTTTAACCTCCAAGTATTTGTATTCAGTATCATCAATGATGCCATGGGATAAAGCAGATGATATCAATTTATTGTATTGTTTCAAAAAGTTTTCAGTCGGGTTATTAAAAAGGTTTATGTAGTTCTTTTTATTATGGAGTTGTTTTTTCGCTTCCTCCAGATACATTGAAGTAGGCCATAGAACTACATTTCCTCCCTTATCACTTAATTTGATTTGTACGTCTGGCCACTGACTTAGTTCAGTGAGAGATTGTTTTTCCTCAACAGAGAGGTTTAGAGATTGTGAGTCTATCTCCTCAGATAAGTTGAGGATGTCTTTACAAACCAGATCTAAAAAAGTGACAGTGTTATGTGATATACTATTGGGTGGTATAAACCTAGATTTGGTTTTCAATATATCCCTCCAATTAGTATTAATAGTGGTAGTATTAGTAATATCATCATCAGTATCTCCCAAAAGAGTAAGTCATTTATGGCCATCATATCAGCCTTATCTAGTGATTCGCTGTTAGTGTTATTGGCAAAGTACTTTTTCAATAGAATTTTCCTTGTAAAGAGGTGAACGTCTTTTATTGTATCAAACTTATCTATCTGCGGTGTGGGTACAAATGTTAGACCTCTTTTGAGGACTGAGATATGTGAGTCAGTTAACACTCTATCGGTCAAATTATTGACGTTTAGTTCTGTTTGTTGGATTTGTTTTTCTTGCTGGACGTTTTGGGGTGGAACTGGACCTGTCGGCATGTCCTTGGCCCTTTTACCCTTGCCTCTGCGGGTTCTACGCCTAAAGGAACAGAGTCATTGGTATTGTGGGGTATTATTCTGTTGCGTAAGGTTTAGGTCTAACATCTTCATCTGAGATGTCATGATCCGTCTCACCTTCTCTATCTGATATTTCAGAATCGCTACCTCCCTGTTTTGAGTTCCACAAGTATACCCTATTATTAGTATAGTCATTCACGTCTCTGTCAATTTTTCTCTCTTTCTTATCCGCTATATACTTAGCAAAGCGTTCAACTTCCCCTTTTATTTTGGTATAGGATTTCTGAAACTCCTCTACACTTTCATGTGGTTTCAAGTCCTCACTAATCTTATTGACTTAGTCATTAATTTCTTGTAATTTTTCCTTCTCATGATCAATAAGGTAGCCAATCAGTTTAAAAGAACATTCAGTAAGGGCATCCTCCCATAGTAGTTTACTTTCTAATTTAAAATCTTGAAATGTAGGAAACATTTTGAGGCGTAAGCCTCTAGGAATTACTTTGTTTTCTACATAAAAGTTAAACAGACCAATGTTCCATTGTCTTTTAATTTGTTTCTTTTTTTAAGTTCTTTCAGGGACTTAAACCACTCCACATTAGATTCACTTTCCTTAGTACTTTTATTTTTTAAATCCTTTGTTAACTGTTGTATATCCTCAGACCATTTTAACATCTCAGCCCCTAGGTCAAAGGTAGCCTTAAGTGATTTAAAAAATAAAAGTACTAAGGAAAGTGAATCTAATGTGGAGTGGTTTAAGTCCCTGAAAGAACTTAAAAAAATCAGAAAGAAACAAATTAAAAGACAATGGAACATTGGTATGTTTAACTTTTATGTAGAAAACAAAGTAATTTCTAGAGGCTTACGTCTCAAAATGTTTCCTACATTTCAAGATTTTAAATTAGAACGTAAACTACTATGGGAGGATGCCCTTACTGAATGTTCTTTTAAACTGATTGGCTACCTTATTGATCATGAGAAGGAAAAATTACAAGAAATTAATGACCAAGTCAATAAGATTAGTGAGGACTTGAAACCACATGAAAGTGTAGAGGAGTTTCAGAAATCTTATACCAAAATAAAAGGGGAAGTTGAACGCTTTGCTAAGTATATAGCGGATAAGAAAGAGAGAAAAATTGAAAGAGACGTGAATGACTATACTAATAATAGGGTATACTTGTGGAACTCAAAACAGGGAGGTAGCGATTCTGAAATATCAGATAGAGAAGGTGAGACAGATCATGACATCTCAGATGAAGATGTTAGACCTAAACCTATCTTACGCAACAGAATAATACCCCACAATACCAATTACTCTGTCCCTTTAGGCGTAGAACCCGCAGAGGCAAGGGTAAAAGGGACAAGGACACGCCGACAGGTCTAGTTCCACCCCAAAACGTCCAGCAAGAAAAACAAATCCAACAAACAGAACTAAACGTCATTAATTTGACCGATAGAGTGTTAACTGACTCACATATCTCAGTCCTCAAAAGAGGTCTAACATTTGTACCCACACCGCAGATAGATAAGTTTGATACAATAAAAGACTTTACCTCTTTACAAGGAAAATTCTATTGAAAAAGTACTTTGCCAATAACACTAACAGCGAATCACTAGATAAGGCTGATATGATGGCCATAAATGACTTAATTAGTCTTTTGGGAGATACTGATGATGATATTACTAATACTACCACTATTAATACTAATTGGAGGGATATATTGAAAACCAAATCTAGGTTTATACCACCCAATAGTATATCACATAACACTGTCACTTTTTTAGATCTGGGTTGTAAAGACATCCTCAACTTATCTGAGGAGATAGACTCACAATCGCTAAAGCTCTCTGTTGAGGAAAAACAATCTCTCACTGAACTAAGTCAGTGGCCAGACGTACAAATCAAATTAAGTGATAAGGGGGGAAATGTAGTTCTATGGTCTACTTCAATGTATCTGGAGGAAGCGAAAAAACAACTCCATAATAAAAAGAACTACATAAACCTTTTTAATAACCCGACTGAAAACTTTTTGAAACAATACAATAAATTGATATCATCTGCTTTATCCCATGGCATCATTGATGATACTGAATACAAATACTTGGAGGTTAAACAACCCAAGGTTGCCACCCTATACTTACTACCAAAGATCCATAAGAATCTGACTTGCCCCCCGGGGCGACCGATTGTATCGGGTATAGGGTCTTTGACAGAGAAAGCCAGTAAATACATCGATGCCAGATTACGTCATATAGTCGAATCATTACCCTCATACACAAGAGACACAATGCACATACTGAATAAAATCAATGACATCTCTATAACTACCAATTCTATCCTTGTCACGTGTGACGTAGAATCTCTTTATACCAGCATTGATACTATATGGGGGTGCAGGGCTGTGTCACACTATCTATCTAAAGAGATTGGTCTATCTAATGATAACAAGGAATTTGTGATTGAATTATTAGAGTTTGTCCTTAGACACAATTACTTCGTCTTTGACGATAGATTTTATTTACAGACTTGTGGGACGGCAATGGGGACTTCGTGTGCCCCTACGTATGCCAATCTGTACCTGGGCTGGTGGGAGGAAACCGTAGTGTTTCATGAATCTATGTCTAGATTCACATCCTGTATCTCCCACTGGTCCAGGTACATAGATGATATCTTCTTTGTATGGGAGGGATCTAGTGAATTACTGTCAGAATTTGTGTCAGTATTGAATCAGAACCCCTTAGGACTATATCTCACTATGAATAGTGACAATTTGAAAGTGGAATTTCTGGATCTTACTATTAGTAATGTTGATGGCCATCTTATGACTAAAACTTACAGAAAACCAACATCAACTAACAATATATAGGGCGGATAGTTTCCATCACCCTACTACGATCCAGAGCTTACCATATGGAGAATATCTGAGAATGCGACGCAATTGCTCTGATATAGACTCATTTAAGGTAGCTGCAAAAGAGTTAAAAATGAGATTACTACAGAGGGGGTATTCTAAGAAGGCACTAGCAAGGGCCTACAATAGAGCACTTAATAAAGACCCGAGTGAACTTTTAAAACCAAAAGAGACTAAACCATCTAACCCACTCAGATTCATATCTACCTACACTAGCCAAAGCCAAACAGTGTCTAGTATAATTAGTAAACATTGGCACATCCTTAAAAGTGATGAGGTGTGGAGCGGTCGCATCTACTAATAGCTCCGGACTTGTTCGGACATTTTACTCTTCTATGACCGCTCAGTGCAGCTTAAAATCCTTCTAAACTGAGGGGTAGATACTAAGGAAGTATCACAAACACTCTACAACTTAAGCACGGAAGATTTATGAACTTCATCATTGCGACGATAGTCGCAGCATTTATCAGAGATCGGCCATCTTGTTTTGATTTGGAGCTCCGGTTATACTATGCAACGAGGAATGGAGGAGCTCAACATTGCTATAGTGGCTCAGTTGGAAACTTTCGGCAACTTAATGAGCCTCAGATTCGCCGATCTCACAGAAGTGTTTAGGGACTGCTGTGCACCACTAACTCCTAATCCGAAACTAAATATGGTCCCACAGTCTTCAACGTCTCTTCTACTAGCCCCACAGCGCCTCAAGCAAGAAGTCATGGAGTACCCTGTCGGGCAGATCAGTTATTCTAACCTGATTGAAGCAGACTTAGCAAGGAAGACCTGTCTGGACCTGTCAGTTGCAAATGGAGCGACACTCCCCCTGACTGCTTTGGACGTGGAGGTAGCTGGCCTCCCCGGCTTCAATTCTTTACATACGGAAGCAGATGCTTACCAGATGGATTGCGAGATTCACAGACATACTGAAGTCGCTTGTGCTCTGCTTCATGACACTGGGGAGTTGCCGCTCAAGCAGACGTTACCATGTCCCTCAGATGAAAACGGGTTGGCTAGTTGGGTTGTGGAGGTTTGTGGAAAAGCCCGCTCTATACTTCACACGCATGTTCGCATCCTAGAGGACTCCTATCTGATATTTTTCCCTCAGCACAGGCCACATACAAGCTCGTTCTCACCCCCCACCGGGTTAGACTTGTTGCAGACGCTATGGTTTCGCTCTGGGGTAGGGTGAGCCCAGGAAACACTCCATAACAAAAGATGGAATTGATCACATTGATAAGACTGTTAACAAACCGTGTGAATTAGGTTACCATATTTTGTTTTTTCTCTTTTCCTCCTTTTTTTTTTTTAAATGCAAATTCTATGTGGGATTTCAGTTGGTTATACTGCTACTTTATACATCCTTGACAACTTTACACTGTGGACCATGAGAGTAATTGTTTTACATTTCCCCAAACTTGGAGGATCAGCGATCCATAGACCTCTTTTGCCAAAGTTTTTTTTTTTTTTTTTTTGTATATCCTATTTGCTATTGGGACTGCCTTCTTCTTAGTTGAGTTTTTGAAAGGATTTTATTCTGTTTCTTATGCTATGTATCTGTTTTTTTTCTTTGTTGTTTTTTTTTTTTTTTACCACACATTATGCAGCAGTATATGTTTATGTTAAGTAGAAGGTACATATTCAAACTACCAATCTTTATTACAGTTCAAAACACCCACACACAAGCCATTCATCCCAGAGGGTTTATTTACTTTAGTGTGTGTGAATTCTGTTATTAGGCATACTGTGCAATGGAGATAACTAGGGTTTTGGTCATTCTTATCCATGTCAGTGTACTGATCTATGTTAAAACTTTATGATGGGAACACATAGGTCACTAACTTTATCTCCCTCTCACCTCTATGTTAATATGGACTTTTTGATGTAACCTAGTATTGTGACTTACCGGTCTCCCATATGGCCTACACATCCATACAAACAAGTGTGAAACTACCTCTAAAACATTTATATGAGCTAAGTACGAGACCCTATTTTACAGTAGCTGACTTTATAATGTCCTTTCACTATGTGTACCTAGTATCTCCAGATTATCTAGCCATTATACCAATGGCATTTAAATAACACTGGACCCTCCTCCTACCTCATAGGATCACAGGCTCAAAATACACTCTGTTTGTTTACTAACATTTATGAGAATCTATGTAGTGTGTAATTAAGAGATTTCACTTTACCATTTCTCTATACTTTTTCTCCATTTATCTGTTTTAATAGTATATGATATGTATAATGCATGCACCTGCCACAGTATATGTACACTGAGTCAGTTAGCTTACTATTTTATTCTACTATAGCATACATTTGCGCACGGCTGTAAGTAAGTTACATGTTATATGCCCAAGAATACTATTACAACTCGCAGATTAGGCAGTAATTACAGCTCCCTACCATTTCATAAATCTATTTTTAAACCCGTATAACTTTGAAGTGATCCCCACAGATATACTGCTTTAGTTTTGAGATAGTGGATGAGTAATATTATATAATGGAAACGCTAAATACCGCGCAGTTTTAACAATCTGAACTGAAAGGACAGGACTAGATAAAAAAATTTGTTGGCGACATGTTTTCAGGGTTATCTATGATGTTTAGCTTGCACAAATTTTGTCTATTTATTTACACTATGCTTAGATGACCCTGGTAATGCTCAAGAGAGCCTAATTTGAGGTTATGGTGTCACATAGCTGTTCCTAGCCCCAGATAGTAATGTTCTAGCCTGACCAGATTGGACATGACTGTCTTAAGCGTATTGTGATCTCTCGCAGCTATTGAGTTTCTACCCTACTGTTCTAAGAGGTCCTACCATATTTATCATTCTCTCTCGCGTTATACATTCTACTAACTGGAAACTACAATATTATATGCTTTATGTTTAATCCTATATATCCTACAGCTGAATGACCTCAGGTGCTCTATTGCTCATTTCACTCTTCTATATTACTGTATTTTATCCTCACTGAGGTCTGAGATGAGTTATGCGGACCCTCTACCCAACAGCTTATCTTTCATCCATGCAAGTGTCTATCTTATTGTCTGGCTGATAACATTAACCCTTTAATAGTAACTACACCCCTGACTTGTTAGCTGGCTCCGCCCTCCACCTTCCACCCCCCCCCCATTATATATCGAGCGGCTTTTGCCCGCTGCATCCCTTCACCCTTTACAATTGTAAAACTAACT
This sequence comes from Bombina bombina, assembly GCF_027579735.1. NCBI lineage: Eukaryota > Metazoa > Chordata > Amphibia > Anura > Bombinatoridae > Bombina > Bombina bombina. Next base: position 491,305,654 of record NC_069505.1, on the reverse strand, counting down.
CCTCCCGGACCCTATAACTAACTCAACATATACTCTAATTTACCATCTATCTAGTCCGGAGAGGACCATCTCTGCATTAATATATTTACAAATTGCGCAAGACCGCGATCCATAACTATATTCTCATAGCTTAGGGTTTATTTATCTCATGTTTTATTAAATACCATTTTATTTCACCCTGTTTGCACTCTAATGAGCTATGAGAGTTACCATTTCTTACTATTATGTACTGTATTGTTTGCGGTCTATTATGTAAAATTAAATGAAAAACGAGAAATACCTTCTCAAGGTAGCAACATCTTGATGAAAATTATATTAAGTTCTAAGGAAATATTCTTCTCTTTGTAGATTCTCTCTCACCTCACCTAACCAAGTTTATTGTAAATTTCTTTTTTAACCTCAGCAACAACTGTTTAGTAAAGAGCCATACTGCCAAAAGTGAGGTTTCATTCAAGGTTCTCAGATGCATTGTTGACACTTGTGTTGTTGTGAAAAGTTGAACTCGCAGATTTGTTGCGTTTATTTGATATTTGATGTTATTACCATTTCTCAATAAAAAACTTTATAAAAAAAAAAAGGTAAAAAAATAAAAAAATAATAAAAAAAAAGTGATGAGGTGTTACACACTATAATTCCTGATAAACCTCTCTTCACGTACAGAAGGGCTAACAACCTTAGGGACTGTCTAACTACTAGCCATTTCAACCGCAATGCTAAAAAGGCACCATTATACAAAGGATCTATAGCATGCGGACATTGCAGCATATGTGTACACATGCAGAAGAAGAAATATGTAGTGGGCAGATTCAGTAAAAGATGGTATATTAATAGTCATATTAATTGTAAAACCATGAATGTTGTTTATTGCCTATCTTGTGAATGTGACAAATTATACGTGGGTATGACTACTAGAAGTCTAGGCACTAGGATGACTGAGCACCTCAGTAATATCAGGTTGGCAGCTCGAGATGTTGAAAATGGGAAGAAGATTACCAGTGTAGCTAAGCATTTCTTAGAACAACACAATGGTAAAACCCAAGGATTTAAATGTTGGGCACTTGAAACCATTAAAGTAGGAATCAGAGGTGGGAATACAGAGGACACACTTCTTAAGAAGGAAGCCAAATGGATTTTCAGACTTAATACAGTAATGCCATTTGGTATGAACAAATACAACAATTTTTGGGTGTACTTGTAATATGCTAGAATATATTAGCGCACCAATTGGTACCAATTATTCTTGAATTTGAGAATATTTTAAACTAGTAGTACCATCCTATCTTCAACATATCAACAATACTTAATCAGTACACCCTGAAAATATGTGCACCCAGAAAAGGGGTAATCTCTGAGTATTCTATGACACAGGTTTATAAGTTGTTCATACAACTACACCTGGGAGATTAGAAATACATTTAATCACCCCCTTATGTGTATACTATTCTTGAACACCCCAGTTACACAGTTGTTCTTTACAGTGATATGGAGAGCATCTGGCGACCAAGTGCTGAATTGTACTTCACTGTGACACCAATATACACAATAAATTGGTTCAATAGGTGCACATTTACGACTGTATCGTCACCTCCTGTTTTATTTTAAGCATATCTAGACCTTCTTCCATCTGAGAGCATGCTCCCCTTCTCCAATAAACTGTCCTTAAGAAATAATAATATTTAGACTATGACTTGTTGACCCTGTATATACACTTTATATTAGTCCTCATGAATAATGGGATGTATGTGAAAATTCTCTATCTGGTGGGGCATTACATATATCATTAGGAGACGGTTATATTCGTCCAATGGTATTAGAAATTGGCCATGCTCACATTTATATCTAATATAATCGGAATAGATAATGAGTATAATCCAAATACATACTATACTTTATTCATTTTTGACTATGTGTTTAACAAGTTTAACAAAACATCATTATTTTTGAATGAGAATATGTAACAATATATCTATATATTTCATTGTAGCCTGATGTTGTAGACACTGTCTTGAGAGTGTCAGAGGTATCCTAGAAATAGGCATGCTGGTAGATGGTGCCGATGTATACACGCTAAATGGTGTGGACCGGGCTCGCTGTTTGGCGAAGTTAAGTACAGCTTCAGATCGGATAATGATAGGAGCTATATCAATGCTAGCGGACTGTTCATATACCCATACATTAAAAGCTGATCTATCCAAATAAAGGGCGGTCCTATTTATTTATACATAACATAGGCGTGTTTATAGAGATACTATCCAATGAATTTATGGCTCTCCATTTGGTAATCGCTAATGAGGGCCAAAGGACAATTCCCATGTTTCATTCAAATGTATATTATTATTTGTTCTTAGGACTGATTATACACATGAATGTGTTGGTGTTTCAATCGAAACTCTGACTAGATGCCTTTAAGTGTATCCAATAGAGTGATCACGGACCCGCCGAAGCATGTTATGACATAAAAGACGAAAGCGGGGTTTGCGCCCTGCAGTTGGGGAGACGGGCACACGCTCAATACTGCACTTAAAGCTTGTAATCTGGTAAAGCTGATCTGTGACATATATCACTAACACTCACAATTTATTATATGTGATTAGGTTATATACACATTCTCACTCGGTTATATACACATTCTCACTGGTTAAAACAGGGGGCGTGTATACAATAGGGTGTTAACTTATACACCCCTACCAATGAAGTAACGACTGGTCTTTGTGTCAAACCAATCAGGAATAAGATTGACACCTCTATCTTAAACACACTGCAGCGTACCGTGGACAGGGCCGCCATCAGGGGGTGACAGGGGTGACTCCTGTCAGGGGCCCAATGGGCCAGGGGGGGCCCATGAGGCAAGAACTAAAAAAAAAAAAAAATTTTGGTAGCCACCAGTGGGTACTACAGCAGAGTGCTAATTGAGCATGGGAAATGTTATTACAAGGAGTAAAGTATTAGCATTTGAGAGGATTTCTGAATGTGTACTAAACTACTATGCACAGTGTGAGACAGACTTGGTACTTAAGTTTGTTCAGCATGTGCCTGAGTCAGACTGCAGATAACTTTCATTTACAGAGGAGGTAGGACTTACTTAGCAAATGTTTTTTATTTCTTTGTGCAATTTCGGATTGTAACTTCAGTGTGGTATTAGTTGTATGATGGGGCCAGGGGTCCATAAAAACAATTTTTTTTAGCAGCAGTGTATTTATGATTATTTGACAATGCTGTAGAAATTCTATATTTAAAACCATGCAGAAATGTTTCCTCCTCAATACACAAATGGTAGGTGCCCTTTTGGCAGATATGCATTTATTTTTTATTTTTTTTATTTATTTATATATATATATATATAAACATTACACTTTACTGCCCCTTTATGCAAGGACTTTCCAGATGCAAGGAGGCATTTCATCTAAGATTTTTACATCTGCATAAAATGTTATACTCTCAGACTTATATTGCTCAGTGTTTGAAATGAGTCAGGTTAACTTAAAACTGTTCAGTTTACACTACAGCTGACTTTATTTTGAAATACATACCAACAAGCCTAAATTATGCATTTAACCAGATCTAATGGTATGAGTACCACAGCTTATGGTTCCACCAAGACCATATAGAGTACAGCATTTTCAAAATCCATAAGTACAGCTGACAGATGGGAACATTTGTACACTATATTTGAAGTGGTGCTCTTGGTTGGGGAAAAAACAAACAAACATATGTCAACCTTTTTAAAGTACTTTTCTTCATCTAGCCATCTACTCAGATCATTAATGTACAATTTTGAATTCACAGAATTATTTTTGTTTACACATTTACAAATATGATTCTTTAAAAAGTGATCTCTTAATTTCTGCAATTTTTTTATCATGCATGTCACACACTGTTGATTTAGGGGATGCAAGGTGCATAAATGTTTCCTCCTGTGAGTGTTTCTGTGGGTGTCTGTGTTTATGTCTTTGTGCTTTGGTTTGTGTCTCTATGAGTGTGTATGTATTTTTTTCTGTAGGTCTCTCTGTGAGGGTGGGTGTGTATGTCTTTGAGCTTTTTCTATGGGTGTCTCTGCGAGGGTGTGTGTATGTTTGCCTTTGTGTATTTTTTCTGGATGCCTCTGTGAGGGTGGGTGTGTATGTCTGTGTTTTCTGTGGATGTCTCTGTGAGGGTGTGTGTATATATGTATGTATGTCTGTGTTTTCTGTGGATGTCTCTGTGAGGGTGTGTGTTTTCTGTGGGTGTCTCTGTGAGGGTGTGTGTATGTCTGTGTGTTTTCTGTGGATGTCTCAGTGAGGGTGTGTGTATGCATGTCTTTCTGTGTTTTATGTGGTTGTCTCTGTGTGTGTGTGTGTTTGTATGTCTTTGTGTGTTTCCTTGGGTGCATGTGTAAATTTGAGTTTGTGTGGGTGTGTGTGTCCATTGTCTGTTCCTTTTTAGGACATTTTTACCGTACTACTGATTATTCACATCTTTCTACAGACTTTGAGTCTAATGAGACCTTTACGGAAGTCACCAATCCACCATTTAACCTTTAAATTATTGTTTAGGCAGTTCAGGGCCCTTCCTTTCAGCCACTGCATGCATCATTTAGTTGGCATCTTCCTTTACAAAAAGATAATCAGAACTCCATATTTTGTTTTCTAAATCTTATCAGGTCAATGTAATCAAGTGCTGAGTGTCGGTGTGGGTGTCTGTGTCTGAGTGTGTTTCTTTGCGTGTCTTCTAGAGTATCTATATGTGAATCCTTATGTGTGAGTGTGTGTTTCAGTGTATGAGTGTATCTGTATGTTTGTATGTTACTACCTTTACAACATTTACAAGTTTAAATAGACACTTAAGAATAAAGTGCATATACGTTTTAGTCACTTGATCAAAAATTGCACATGTCAAGGGGGGGGGCTGATCAATGGTCAAGTCAGGGGCCCCAAAATTTCTAGTGGCGGCCCTGACCGTGGAGATAATGTATACAAGTGTAGGTTTTTAGGTGAAATTACGATCTCGATCTCCTCATCTTCTTATCTATGAATGTGTGCCTATAACTGAGTAATAATTTGTTGAATAATACACACGGATCTTTCGTGAGATATATTATGCCTAACACAAGGGAGGCGAGTCTACGTGACACAACACCCTGATTGGCATATAATAGGGGTGTGTCAAGAACAGGGTTTGGATTGGCTAACTATAACATGGATGGGATTTAAAGAGAAGCCGCTCGCGTTTGTTTGGGGTTCTTTGAACCCACGAGGTCCCTTGTAACTTAGGGATTCTATCTGTCCTTTTATCTTTTATCTAGCCACACGTACCAATTCTCTGCCTTGGGGTTGTGCTCCTGTCACCTGAAGCCGACGTATCCAGCTATCGGCCAGGAATACAGGGGGGCATATACCGCAGGGCTTTGGTACGTTTTCTGGCTTAGTTTATTAGGTTGTTTTTATCCCACTATCTATCTTTGCACGGTTTTGTGTATAGGGGAATGTGTGGTCCCCACCAGTTTTTTAAATTGACCAAATAAACTTTTACTGTTTTTATTACCCAATAATATTACTCTATCCACTGTTTAGATACATGGTGTTACTTCAATAGGAATGTGAGTGCTACAAACCCCTCTTTTTGTCCCACCATCTCCCTACCCTTTACCTTAGTTAAATTATCAGGGGCAGCACCAAGGTTACCCATACCTTCTGTAATTCCTTAATTAATAAGCACTTTGCCAGTTTTTTGCTCTCCTTTTTCTAATATCTACATAGGTATCATGCACATGGCTGAAGCACTATATAACAGGAAATAGTGCTGCCATATGATTTAACCCTTTGATGACTGGGTTAATTTGTCTACATTGGAACAACATTCTGATGTAAACAAATTGAAATCATACGATCGTGCACGCGATCACAAGATTTCAATGATGAGATCGGGTCAGGGGGGGGCGTCTCTGTAACACTAGGGCACGCCCTCCAGACCGCAATCACATTATGGAAGCGCAGTTGGCTTTAAGACAGCCAACAGTTATTCCGTCATAACGGCACTAAAGCCCAGTGTAATTATGACAGAATAGAACGGCGTTAAAAAGTTAATGCTCTTACTAATGTATAACACTGTTACAAAACTGCTGCCATCTAGTGCTCTTGCTAATGTATAACATTGTTATAAAACTGCTGCCATCTAGTGCTCTTGCTAATGTATAACATTGTTACAAAACTGCTGCCATCTAGTGCTCTTGCTAATGTATAACATTGTTATAAAACTGCTACCATCTAGTGCTCCTGCTAACATATAACAATGTTACAAAACTGCTGCCATCTAGTGCTGCAGAGACGTGCACACTCCTGAGCTTACCTTTCTGCTCGTCCACAAAGGATAACAAGAAAACAAAGACAATTTGATAAACATAAATTGGAAAGTAGTTTAAAATTATATGTTCTGTCTGAATCAAGACAGAAAAAACATGGGGTCATGTCCCTTTTCTCTGTACATAATTGATGTTGGATTTTTAGTAAGTAGTTTATGTCTGGATAACAAACTGAATTGCTCTTGCACACACAGTTTATACTGTTCAAAGGAACAGTAAACACCTTGTAATTACTAGGCAATTCTGTTGTGTTGCTATAGAGTAACAAAATTTATGCTGAACTGATAAATTATTTTCTTTCCTGGAGAGGAGTCCACCAATTCATTTATTACTGTTGGCAATACAACACCTGGCCACCAGGAGGAAGCAAAGACACTCCTGCCAAAGCATTAATTATCTCTCCCTTTTCCCATAATCACTAAGTAATTCAGCTGAGATGGAAAAGTAGGAGAAAGGGGTATAGAGGTGCCACTGGAATAGGGCAGGTTTATGGACTCTCCCTGCCAGGAAAGAATAATTTATCATGTAAGCATACATTTTGTTTTCTTTCCTATGGCAGGGAGAGTCCACAAATTTATTCATTACTGTTGGGAATTCAATACCCAAGCTAGAAAGGACACAGAATGATCAGGGAGGGAAAATAAGGCAGACAGATATAAAATTCTTCTCAAAAACTTTAGCCAATCGTATAGCCAACCTTCTTCCCCATCTAATTAACCCAGACCAAGTGGGATTTATCCCCAAAAGAGAAGGGCCAGATAACACTAGAAGACTTTTGAATGTGATGATTTTGTCGACCAGCCTTAACAAACCTCTAGCGATTATTTCATTGGACGCTGAAAAGGCCTTTGATCGGGTGAGATGGCGGTTTCTGTGGGAAGTGCTGGACACCTTTCAATTCCCAAATTCCCTTGTAGGAGCAATTAAGGCCTTATATTCCACTCCTTCCGCTTCAGTGAAGGGCCTCGGTTTCCAAACTCCCCCATTCTTTATCTACAATGGGACTAGACAGGGATGTCCCTTATCGCCCCTGCTCTTTGCTCTGGCTATTGAGCCGCTGGCAGAGCAAATTAGATTGGACCCACGCATGGGTGGGATCACCTTATGTGGTGCCAAGCACAATATTGCCTTGTTTGCTGACGACATTACCCTTTTTTCTTTGGATCTCTCGACTACTCTTCCCAGACCTCTACAAATAGTTAAGGAATTCAATGCCCACTCTCATTATAAACTTAACATATCTAAAACAGAGATCTACACCGAAGGCTACCAGCACTCGGCTCTACTCCCTCTAAAAGCCAAATACCCTTTCCGGTGGTCAGAAACGTCTGACACATTTAGATGTCAAACTTTCCAATGATCTCCCACGGATTGACAGAGATAATTATCTCCCTTTGCTATTGGAGCTTCGCTCCCTTAGCAAGAGTTGGAATCTCTCGCATGTCTTGTGGATGGGACGGATTGCAGCTCTAAAGATGTCCTTCCTTCCTCATCTCACTTACCTATTTTGGTGCCTGCCTATCAGAGTCCCTCGACAAATCCTCTTACAGTTCCAGAGTGAATTCATTAAGCATATCTGGCAGGGCAAACCTCCAAGAGTGGCGCAGAAAGTTCTGCAATTGCCCAGACTCAAAGGAGGTTTGGGCTCTTCCTCGATAGTAAGATACTATGAGAGGGCGATGCTCACCCATGTCTCACAATGGGGAGTTAAACAGTCTACCTGCAAATGGCGCTCCATCGAACAGGCCTCGCTGCCCCATAACTTAACCTTACGAGACCTCATTTGGACGCCCACACATTGTCGCAGAGGTTTAACTTTGACAAACCCTATTATTAGTGAATGCCTGCTCTTCTGGGATAAAATCTGTCATTCTAGACATATCGCTCCCCACCCATCTACTATCACCTCAATGCCTGGCCTTCTGGCAGGTTTACAGGATGCCCACCCACTGAAATGGGCACAAATTGGAATCAATGTGGTCTCTGACTTCTGGCATCCGACACCAGAAAGTGGATTCAGATCTCTCTCTCAGTTAGGGACAGACGTGACCTTACCCCATATCCTAAAATTCGAACACCATAGAATTAAAAGCTTCTTGACCTCTTGGGGTTTTAAGCCTCAGTTGGCCCGACCATTAACCCTGTGGGAGGCCACTTGGAGTCAAGGAAACAGGCTTTTTCGACCTCTCTCCAGACATTATACTCTGTTAGACTCGCACACAAATTCAGAAACAACTCCCCACCTTGCGAAGTGGGAATCCCTTCTTGAGGAATCATATACGGAGCAGGTTTGGGGATACACCCTTGAGCGTACTAAAAAGGCCATACACTGCACTACCTTATTTGAGACCTACTACAAGCTGTTGGCTCATTGGTATTATGTACCCACCAGGTTAGCTAAAATATTTACTGATGCGTCCCCTTAATGCTGGAGGGGTTGTGGTCAGAGAGGAGACTCCCTACACATTTGGTGGGAATGCCCCAAAATCCACCCCTTATGGGTAAGATTTTTTAGAGTCCTCCCCAAACTGGGAGTCTCGTTACGTAACTCGCCGGCAGTTGCCCTGCTACACATAGGTGTCCATACTATCCCTAAGCATCATGCGTATATTAGCATCTACCTTTTTATGTCCATTAAGCACCTTATAGCTTGCAATTGGAAAACTGAGTCCCCACCTAGCTGGACAAGGGTCTGCTCTTATATGGTCTATTTATACACCATGGAAAAAGACATATTCTATACATTGGGTAACTCTGACCTTTTTGAGCTTACATGGGCTGACTGGAAAGACGCTTACGACACAACCTGGAAACCTAATGTCCTGTCCCCCTGTTAGCCTCCCATGGGTGACACGAGGCCTTATTTTGGGATTTGCCTATTTGATTTTGGAGGGCTTACGCAATATTCCTTCCCGTGACTAACTACACCCCCCCTCCCCTTCTCTTTCCTCCCCTTTTCTCACTTATGGACTTCTCCCCTTCCCCCCCCCCTCTTCCAGGTCAGGAGACCTTGGAGTCTCCCTCATGTGAGTGTTGTGATAACGTCATGGTTTATGACCAACCTTTGTGCTTTGTACAGAGTTCTATGCACTTTAAATTGTGTAATAATATACTGTTCTGAGGACGATTTGTGTCCTAACGCTGTTAATTTATATTTACCTGGGTTATTTCATCTGTATTGTTGATAAGCTCAATAAAGCTCTTTTGAAAACTCAACGTAAACTGAAAGCACCACCGATAGTAGCACTTTTCTCCCAAAAGAAGCCTCAGCTGAGGCGAAAACATCAAACTTGTAAAATGTTGAAAAGGTATGCAGAGAGGACCAGGTAGCCGTCTTACAGATTTAATCCAGAGAGGCTTCCTTCTTAAAAGCCCAAGAAGAGGACACTGCACGTGTAGAATGAACCGTAATCCTCTCAGGAGGCTTCCTCATAAGCCAAACAAATGACACTCCTCAGCAAAAAAGATAGAGTAGTAGCCTTCTGGCCCTTGAGCTTAACAGCATACAAAACAAACGAGGAAGAAGATTATCTAAAATCTTTGGTTGCATGAAGATAGAATTTCAAAGCACGCACCACATCCAGGTTGTGCAACAAACGCTTCTTCTGAGAGGAAGGATTAGGGCATAAAGAATGTAATACAATCTCCTGATGGATATTGCAGTCAGAGACAACTTTAGGTAAAAGACCTAACTTGGTACCTATGGGAAACAAGATAAGGGGGATCACACTGTAAAGCAGATAAACTAAGCAACAAAAGAAATGGCTAACAAAACCAAAACCTTCCAAGACAAACATTTTATGTCGTCAGAATGCAAAAGCTTAGACATAAAGAACAATGTTAAGGCTCCAAGGAGGAGCAACAAGCTTAAAGGGACAGTCAAGTCTAAAATTACATGCCCTATTTAAATCATGAGGTTTTTTTTTTTTTTTTTAACAACTTTCCAATTTACTTTTATCACCAATTTAGCTTTGTTCTCTTGGTATTCTTAGTTGAAAGCTAAACCTAGGAGGTTCATATGCTAATTTCTTAGACCTTGAAGGTCGCCTCTAATCTGAAAGCATTTTGACAGTTTTGCACCACTAGAGGGCATTAGTTTATGTGTTTCACATAGCTAACACGTGAATTTATCGAGGAGTGAGCACTGATTGGCTAAAACTCGTCTGTCAAATGAACTGAAATAAGAGGGAAGTTTTTAGAGGCTTAGATACAAGGTTATTACAGAGGTAAAACATTATTAGAGGTGTGTTGGTTATGCAAAACTGGGGAATGGGTAATAAAGGGATTATCTATCTTTTTAAACAACAAAAATTCTGGTGTTGACTGTCCCTTTAAATACAGGTCTGATTCTAACCAGGGACTGGACAAAGGACTGGATAGCTGGAAGATTAGGTAACTTCTTGGGTAATGACACAGAAAGGGCAGAAATCTGTCCTTTGAGAGAACTAGCTGATAAACCTTTCTCCAAACCTTCTTGGAGAAAAAAAAAGAATTTGAGGAACACTCAGCTTGTGCCAAGGGAAACGTCGATCCTCGCACCAAGCTAGAAAAGTGTGCTGCACGTTGTGATAAATCAGACGAGTCTCCGGCTTACAAGCCTGGATTAGAGTATCAATGACCTCTTTTTGACAGCACTAGGCTCCACTCAGTAAATCTAGATTTTGGTAAAGGAACAGACCTTGGAGTAGGTGCGCTCAATAAGGCAACCTTCACAGAGGAGAAGAAAAGAACTTCACTAGGTCTGCAAACCAGGTCCTGCTGGGTCACGCCAGAGAAATTGGAATAACAGAGGCTCTCTCCTGTTTGATGGGGGAGATCACCTGGGGAAGGAGAGCAAATGGAGGAAACAGATAAGCCACCAATGATATGTTGTCCAATTGGAATCTGATAAACCGGACAGAACAAAGTTGAGGCCACGCCATCAGAGCTTTGAAGAAGGTTCTCATTTCCAGAATGTTTGAAGGGAAGAGAAGACTCCTCCAGCTACCAGGTTCCCTATGCCTTCAAGGGACCCTAAACCGCACCCCAGCCAAGAAGGCTGGCGTCCGTAGTCACGATCTCCCATGATGGTCTCAAAAAGCATGCGCCTTGAGACAGGTGGTCCTGACAGAGCCACCAGGAGAGAGAGAATATCTCGTACAGCTATCCAGGATGATCCGCTGGGACAGGTCAGAATGAACACCATTCCATTGCCTGAGCATACATAGTTGAAGCAGTCGAAGATGTAAGTGAGCAAAAGGAATAATATCCATGGTAGCCACCATGAGACCCACTACCTCCATGCATTGAACAACCGATGGACAGGCAGTGGACTGTAGAGAGTGGCAGGCAAAGAGGAGCTTGGATCAACGTTGATCCGCCAGAAAGATGCGCATGGAAAACAAATCTATGATCGTTCCAAGAAAACACACTCTGGTTCTTGGGACCAAAGAACTCTTATCCCCAGATTTATCTTCCACCCGTAGTCCCGAAGGAGAAACAAGAGTCCGTGTGAGATCTTGCCAAAGGAAAAGATGGAGCCTGAACCAAGATATCGTCCAGGGAAGGTGCCGCCGTGATTCCTCGCCTTATGGCCACCAACTAGTAGAGCTCCCAGAACCTTTGTAAAGATCCTTGAAGCAGTAGCTAGACCAAATGGCAGAGCCACAAACTGGAACTGCTTGTCCAGAAAGGCAGACCAGAGGAACTGAAAATACTTGGGGATCGGAAAATGTAGGTATGCATCTTTCAGGTCGATAGTGGTCATAAACTGACCCTCTTAAACCAACGCAAGAATGGATCTGATAGTCTCCGTCTTGAAGGATGGAACCTTGAGAAACTTCTTGAGACATTTTAAATCTAGAAGAGGCCGAAAAGTTCCCTCTTTCTTGGGAACCATGAAAAGGTATGAATAAAATCCTAGGCCCCATTCTAAGGGGGGCACTGGAACAATCGCTATTAAAGGTCTTTCACATAATTCAAAAAGGCCGTTACCTTTTCTGGTTGTGAAGAGTTTTGACAGAAGGAATCTGCCTCTTGAAGGGTGAGACCTGAATCCTATCCTGTACACCTGGGAGACCATGTCCAAGACCCAGGGATCCTTAACGACGCAAAACCAAGCGTCCTGAAAAAAGGATAGTCTGTCCCCTATGTGATTCAGTCTCAGATAAGGGGCCATCCCTTCATGCAGACTTATTGTCAGAGGAGGGCTTCTTGGACTGCTTGTTCTTGTTCCAAGGCTGACTAGGCTTTCAAGTACTCTTGGGTTGGTCTGGCTTAGAGGAGGCTAGAGACCTCTTCCCTTAATAGAACGAAAGGAACAAGATTTACCGAACTGGCGACGCTTGGATCTAGCTTTTTTTATCCTGGGGGAGGAAAGCACCCTTTCCTCCCGTCACCGTGGAAATGATGGAATCCAGGCCTGGACCAAACATTGTCTTCCCCTTAAAAGCCAAAGAAAGAAGTCTGGATTGCCGACCAGGACTTTAACCAAAGATCTCTCCACGATAAAACCGCGAAACCAGAAGACTTAGCATTAAAGTAAAAGTAAACTTGAGTACACCACAATATATGTTGATATAAATCCTTGAAAATTAATATCGCTTTCATCTATTTTTTTTATAATTCAATTATAGACCTGTTTATTACCCTGAAACCCATCCGACTTGTTAGCCGACCCTCCTCCCGCATTATAACATTTTTTTCTGTTTGTCATGACGATTACACATTGTCTAAATCATTTTCACGCCCACATGTTGCTATGCGTATGCGTTAGTGTTGGATGCGCGTTCACAATAGCTGCATGCGCACTGAAAACACAAAAGGAATTGCTTATAATGACTTCAAAAACGATCGGGCAAAGTGACAATATAACTGGAATAGGAATCAGTGAGTATGCCATCTATGCAAGTGTTGAATTAGTTATTTTACTAAGAATAATGTAAAAGTATGTTCACAAGAACGAGCATGGATAATGACGTATAGAGCAGGTGGGACCGATCTTACGTGTAACAATGAGAAACCCGGAAGCGAGCTGGGGGCTGAGGAAGCCATGCAAAGGTGTGCATTCTGAAATTAAAAATATATTATTTTCAGAACCAGTTGAGGAAACAAAGATAGCGACTGTAATATATGCAAGTAGGAGAATCCATAACTAGCTTGGGGTATTGCTAAATTTACTTTAAGTCGAATAATTTGCATGTTAGCATCACTAATTAAGGAATTGGCTATCTTAAGAGCTTTAATCCGATCCTGAATTTCCTCCAGGAGTCTCAACTAGAACCATCTCTGATAAAATAGTCGCACCAATAGGTGGCAGCATCAGCAACCACCGCAATGCTTGCAGCCGGTTGAAAAAGAAGACCCATCTGGTAAAACTTTCTCCTTAAGTACTCCTCTATCTTTCTGTGCATGGGGTCCCTGAAGGAGGTACTATCCTCTAGAGGAATGGTAGTGCGCTTATCTAAAGTGGAGATAACTCCATTGACCTTGGGACAGGAATCCAAGATTTCATCCATTCCTTAGAAATGATATCCGCCATGCGATCTGGCACAGGGAAAACCTCAGGAGCTCTGGGTTTAACATCATAAACCACGTCCAGCTTAGGGATCTTAGGTTCCTCAGATGGCTTAGGCTCAGGAACGTCCAGAGTTGACAAGACCTCCTTGAACAAAAGGCAAAGATATTCATGCTTTCTGAAGTTTATCTCCTCAGGCTAAACTGATTTTTCATCAGTGGAGTCAGAATCAGAAAGCTTGCCTTCAGAAGCTACTGAAGTATGCTCATCATTAGAATGTTGGGACAGACTGACCAACGCTGACTCCAAAGGCGAACTGACTCCTGTGTCTGAGGAAACAGGTTTAATTTTTCTCTTTTGTTTCCTCGAGATGGGCAAGACATTCAGTACAGCAGAAACAGCAGACTGTAGCTTGGGGTATTGCTAAATTTACTTTAAGTCGAATAATTTGCATGTTAGCATCACTAATTAAGGAATTGGCTATCTTAAGAGCTTTAATCCGATCCTGAATTTCCTCCAGGAGTCTCAACTAGAACCATCTCTGATAAAATAGTCGCACCAATAGGTGGCAGCATCAGCAACCACCGCAATGCTTGCAGCCGGTTGAAAAAGAAGACCCATCTGGTAAAACTTTCTCCTTAAGTACTCCTCTATCTTTCTGTGCATGGGGTCCCTGAAGGAGGTACTATCCTCTAGAGGAATGGTAGTGCGCTTATCTAAAGTGGAGATAACTCCATTGACCTTGGGACAGGAATCCAAGATTTCATCCATTCCTTAGAAATGATATCCGCCATGCGATCTGGCACAGGGAAAACCTCAGGAGCTCTGGGTTTAACATCATAAACCACGTCCAGCTTAGGGATCTTAGGTTCCTCAGATGGCTTAGGCTCAGGAACGTCCAGAGTTGACAAGACCTCCTTGAACAAAAGGCAAAGATATTCATGCTTTCTGAAGTTTATCTCCTCAGGCTAAACTGATTTTTCATCAGTGGAGTCAGAATCAGAAAGCTTGCCTTCAGAAGCTACTGAAGTATGCTCATCATTAGAATGTTGGGACAGACTGACCAACGCTGACTCCAAAGGCGAACTGACTCCTGTGTCTGAGGAAACAGGTTTAATTTTTCTCTTTTGTTTCCTCGAGATGGGCAAGACATTCAGTACAGCAGAAACAGCAGACTGTAGTTGTGCTGCAAAGTCCCCTGGTAAATAAATATCTCCAGGTGAAGCCTGTGCTGATCCGCAGGGTACTGCCTGTGCAACATTAGGGGATGAGAGCTGAGGAAAAAGATGAGGCATGTCCTGGACCATAGAGTCCTGAGAGTTTAAAGGCTCAGAAGGGGTAAATGTACGATATCTAGTCTCTTTAGACTTCGACTAAGACAGATAATACGCATACAGAACAAAACTGTGCAGGGGCAAACCGTGGCCTCTTCACAATATAAACACTTGTTAGAAAGTAATATTGATTAAGCATTTTCTCTCAAAGAAAATCCTAAATTGTCCTCCATAGCAAAGGATGGAGATCCAAACAGTAAAAAATAAAACAGTACTGTACACAAATATATCTGTATTAACAAACTATCCAAAAAACGGCACCTCTAATTAGCTCTGGCTGGGGCACTCACCACCTCCAGATTCGGAAAAGACCACAGAGCCACTGGCACACCACATGGTGTCGCGTTCGGAAGAGGTCTGCCCCCCCCAACGTATCAAGGCATGATCGCGGTAAAAAAAATAATAAGTGCAATTGTGGCATTAAGTGTAAAAATGCCTCAAAACCCCTGAGAGGTTAATAAAGTGTAGAGCCCTCCAACATGCCCTCAAACATTAACTCCTGGCTGCAATAAGAGATCCGTTACAAGCTGATCTAACCACGCCATTCAAAGGGTTTTCACAGGAGTCCTACGTTTTTCTGTCATATAACAATTATATCCTTAGCATAGAATATAAAATATGTCCCCAAAACCCTTTAAGGAGTAATCAGGTTCAAGACTGTCACCTTCCATTTGTCTCCAGATCATATACCATCTGTAGGGGAGGAATAAAAACAAAAGGACTAACCCCCCAGGGTCTCTGCCCTGTAGCAGTCACAGCACTTCCAGGTCTGACAGCTTCATCCATTCCTGAAAGGGACCCGAGGTAGAAAGGAAAGCAGTGCAAGCTAACACTGGTTGCCAGGTCGGGTGCAATGTACACTGGAAGGAGGCTAGGGAAGGTTCCCTGCCACATCAAGAAGCCAACAGTCACCAAATACTCTTACTAAGAGGATTACTCTTTAATGCTACTTCTATTTCTTCAGGGCACTTTTTTCATCAACCTCCTAGTTGAAAAGGCAAAGAATTACTGGGGGCGTATGGGCAGTGAGAGGGATACTTAATGCTTTGGCTGGGGTGTCTTTGCCTCCTCCTGGTGGCCAGGTGTTGTATTCCTAACAGTAATGAATAAATGTGTGGACTCTCCCTGTCATTGGAAAGAAAACATCAGCTAAGCCTTTTTATTTTTAACTAATTGTTTTTCAATATCCAAACTCTGCCCATCACCTGCTTATTTGAAGGAGCCAATCTGGGCTTTAGACTGCAGACAACAAAGCTAGTCGTTATGTTAGTAGAATATACATTGTTTTGCAATTAAATCCATTAAAGCCAGTCAGAGAATCTATGAAGCAGGGTTAACCTTAAGACGTTAGCAGGGTGCATTTTAAAATTAGAAAATCCTCAAAATTACACGAAACCACTACAAATGAAATAAAAGTATATTGTAAGGTGTTTTTTTTAACTACACATAAAATTTATAGAAAAGTTATAAGGTGTTCACTATACTTTTTAAGTAGTGGCCATGTTTTATCTTCATCTGTAGAAAACATAAAGGGGGGTAGTTATCAAGCCGTCAGCCTCAAATACGCTGGAATTCCGCAGCGTATTTGTGGCGAGGCTGATTCGCCTTAGTTATCAAGCCCTAGATACCGGCAAAAGTAGAATTTTGTGACGTAAGCTTCGATCCGCCAGACTCAGTCCGACACAGATCGATTCTTACGTCACTCCAGATGTTCCGCACACAAGTGCGGCACTATCTGACTACTTTTGCTAGTTATCAAAAAACTAGCAGGTACGCTCGGCACTTTTCCGGCCCAGCGTGCCTGGTTTTCAAACCGCCGCCCTGGAGGCGGCGGATCCCATAGGAATCAATGGGAGTCTGACCATAGCGAAGGTTCATGTTCACTGCTGCCAGATATCCCATTGATTCCTATGGGAGCTGTCTACACCTAACACCCTAACATGCACCCCGAGTCTAAACACCCCTAATCTGCCCCCCCTACACCGCCGCAACTAAATAAAGTTATTACCCCTCTAAACCGCCGCTCCCGGAGCCCACCGCCACTCTAATAAACTGATTAACCCCTAAACCGTGGCTCCCGGAGCCCACCGCAAGCTATAATAAATATGTTAACCCCTAAACCGCCGCTCCCGGTCCCCGCCGCAACTATAATTTATGTATTAACCCATAAACCGCCGCCACCTACATGATACCTATTAACCCCTATCATGCCCCCCCTATACCGTCGCCACCTATAAAAGTTATTAACCCCTATACTGCCGATCCCGGACCTCGCCGCAACTAAATAGTTTAACCCCTAAACCACCGCTCCCGGACCCAGCCGCAACCTATATTAAACTTATTAACCCCTAATCTGCCCCCCTACACCATCGCCACCTATAATACATTTTTTAACCCCTATCCTGCCCCCCCTACACCGCCGCCACTGTAATAAAATGATTAACCCCTAAACCTAAGTCTAACCCTAACACCCCCCTAACTTAAATATTAATTAAATAAATCTAAATAATATTTCTCTTATTAAATAAATTAATCCTATTTAAAACTAAATACTTACCTTTAAAATAAACCCTAATATAGCTACAATATAAATAATAATTATATTGTAGCTATCTTAGGATTTATATTTATTTTACAGGTAACTTTCAATTTATTTTAACTAGGTACAATAGCTATTAAATAGTTATTAACTATTTAATAGCTACCTAGCTAAAATAAAGAGAAATTTACCTGTAAAATAAATCCTAACCTAAGTTAAAATTACACCTAACACTACACTATACTTTAATAAATTATTCCTATTTAAAACTAAATACTTACCTGTAAAATAAACCCTAAGATAGCTACAATATAATTAATAATTATATTGTAGCTATTTTAGGATTTATATTTATTTTACAGGTAACTTTGTATTTATTTTAGCTAGTTAGAATAGTTATTAAATAGTTATTAACTATTTAATAACTACCTAGCTAAAAGAAATACAAAATTACCTGTAAAATAAATCCTAACCTAAGTTACAATTAAACCTAACACTACACTATCATTAAATTAAATAAATTACCTACAAATAACTACAATGAAATACAATTAAATAAATTAACTAAAGTACAAAAAATAAAAAAAATAAGTTACAAACCTTTAAAAAATATTACAACAATTTTAAGCTACTTACACCTAATCTAAGCCCCCTAATAAAATAACAAAGCCCCCCAAAATAAAAAATTCCCTACCCTATTCTAAATTAAAAAGTTCAAAGCTCTTTTACCTTACCAGCATGCCCCAAAGAATTCTGCTCTTTTGCCTGTAAAAGAAAAATACAACCCCCCAACATTAAAACCCACCACCCACATACCCCTAATCTAACCCAAAACCCCCTTAAAAAAACCTAACACTACCCCCCTGAAGATCATCCTACCTTGAGTCGTCTTCAGCCAGCCGACCATCGATGGAAAACGAAGAGGAGATCCGGTGCGGCAGAAGTCATCATCCAAGGGGCGCTGAAGAAATATTCCATCCGATGAAGTCATCATCCAGGCGGCGCTGAAGAAGTCTCCCATCCGAGCTAAGTCATCTTCCAAGCGGCGTCTTCAATCTTAATCCATCCGGAGCAGAGCCATCTTCAGACGACCCGACGCGGAGCCATCCTCTTCTTCCCGACGACTACCGACAAATGGATATTCCTTTAAGGGACGTCATCCAAGATGGCGTCCCTTCAATTCCGATTGGCTGATAGGATTCTATCAGCCAATCGGAATTAAGGTAGGAAAAATCTGATTGGCTGATTGAATCAGCCAATCAGATTGAAGTTCAATCCGATTGGCTGATCCAATCAGCCAATCTGATTGAGCTTGCATTCTATTGGCTGTTCCGATCGGGAAGAAGAGGATGACTCCGCGTCGGCTCGTCTGAAGATGGCTCCGCTCCGGATGGATGAAGATTGAAGACGCCACTTGGAAGATGACATCGCCCGGATGGAAGACTTCTTCAGCGCCACCTGGATGATGACTTCATCGGATGGAAGATTTCTTCAGCGCCCCTTGGATGATGACTTCTGCCGCTCCGGATCTCCTCTTCAGTTCCATCGATGGTCGGCTGGATGAAGACGACTCAAGGTAGGATGATCTTCAGGGGAGTAGTGTTAGGTTTTTTTTAAGGGGGGTTTGGGTTAGATTAGGGGTATGTGGGTGGTGGGTTTTAATGTTGGGGGGGTTGTATTTTTCTTTTACAGGCAAAAGAGCAGAATTCTTTGGGGCATGCCCCGCAAAAGGCCCTTTTAAGGGCTGGTAAGGTAAAAGAGCTTTGAACTTTTTAATTTAGAATAGGGTAGGGAATTTTTTTTATTTTGGGGGGCTTTGTTATTTTATTAGGGGGCTTAGATTAGGTGTAAGTAGCTTAAAATTGTTGTAATATTTTTTATATGTTTGTAACTTAGCTTTTTTTATTTTTTGTAACTTAGCTTTTTTTATTTTTTGTACTTTAGTTAGTTTATTTAATTGTATTTAATTGAAGTTATTTGTAGATAATTAATTTAATTTATTTAATGATAGTGTAGTGTTAGGTTTAATTGTAACTTAGGTTAGGATTTATTTTACAGGTAATTTTGTATTTCTTTTAGCTAGGTAGTTATTAAATAGTTAATAACTATTTAATAACTATTCTAACTAGCTAAAATAAATACAAAGTTACCTGTAAAATAAATACAAATCCTAAAATAGTTACAATGTAAATATTAATTATATTGTAGCTATCTTAGGGTTTATTTTACAGGTAAGTATTTAGTTTTAAATAGGAATAATTTATTTAAGTATAGTGTAGTGTTAGGTGTAATTGTAACTTAGGTTAGTTTTTATTTTACAGGTTAATTTCTCTTTATTTTAGCTAGGTAGCTATTAAATAGTTAATAACTATTTAATAGCTATTGTACCTAGTTAAAATAAATTGAAATTTGCCTGTAAAATAAAAATAAATCCTAAGATAGCTACAATATAATTATTATTTATATTGTAGCTATATTAGGGTTTATTTTAAAGGTAAGTATTTAGTTTTAAATAGGATTCATTTATTTAATAAGAGAAATATTATTTAGATTTATTTAATTAATATTTAAGTTAGGGGGGTGTTAGGGTTAGACTTAGGTTTAGGGGTTGATAATTTTATTACAGTGGCGGCGGTGTAGTGGGGGGCAGGATAGGGGTTAATAAATTTATTATAGGTGGCGACGGTGTAGGGGGGGCAGTTTAGGGGTTAATATGTTTAATATAGGTTGCGGCGGGGTCGGATGAGTGATAACTCTCACAGTCCGCTGCTCATCGCCCCGTACTTGGTGCGCGGCTTTTTGACAGCTTTTTTGATAACTTAGGCGATGGTAGGCGAGCTTAGGCGGGCGTATTGAACCGGCGAAGGCAGGTAAAGTAGACGGCTTGATAACTACCCCTCAAAATCTTATCTACTAACCTCACGTGAATGTCCGTCCAGTTACACTGGATTACTTTTGCGCAAGTTACACCTAATTGTTTTCTTAAAGTGATAGTAAATCCTAGTGTTTGTGAAACGCTAGGATTTACCAGTGGAACAAATGAAGGGGACTTTTAGTCATGAAGTATAAAATACTTCATGCTGTAAGTTCCTCTATTTGTTTGACGCGTTTGCCACACTGAGCGCCTCAGGCCACACACGGCAAAACGCTATTTTACCGAGAGGTAATGTTTCCAACTCTTAGACTATAGCCGTGCAGGCTATACGGCTTGGTGCCAGCTGGCCCACACAACTATTTGCTAAGAGGTGGAAATATCTCACACAGCAAAATAGCGTTCTGCCGTGGGCTGCCTTAGGCGTTCAGTGCGGCAAATGCTTCAAACAAATAGAGGAACTTTTATACTTCATGATACTTTATTTGTTCCAATGGTAAATCCTAGCGTTTCACAAACGCTAGGATTTACCATTACTTTAAGACTCAGATTTTCATTCAGTGTTTATTAAATAAATAAAAAGTAATACTGGGTAGAACTTTTACATTTGGTAATATCTAGTAGACAGTAGGATTGAATTCCTTCATGCATTTACACTTTAAACATAAATAGTGTATTTAACAGCTCTTGAGAAGGATGTAAAGAATCAATATTAGGCTCTACTACTAGTGAAAGGGACAGTAAAGTTAAACTTTCCATTATGAAATTGGCTTTGCTATCTTGGTAGAGTAAGCCTCAGGAGCACCAATGCACTACTGGGAGCTAGCTGAACGCATCTAGTGAAAAAATAATGAGACGTTATCTACCAATCACCAGCTAGCTCCCAAGTAGTACATTGCTGCTCGGTGCACTTTCTGCAATTCTGCATTCTTTTGTACAAATAAATTGCTGAATATGGCCGCAGGTAGTGGCGTTCGTCAAATCCAGATTTTTGTGTGTTGTACTAATAAACAAATATATATCCAGCTCTGAAAATAGCAAAATGTTGCTACCCACGGCCATTTTCGGCATTAATTTATACAAACAAATATAGAATTGGTTAAAGTGTACGTCTAGTCATGAGCATACCTACCTATTTGACAATAGAGGTAAACTAGAAAGCAGTTTAAATATCATGGTCTATTTCAATCATGAGTTTAAATTTCATGTTACTGTCTCTTTTACAGCAGAAAATGATTAAAGGGACACTAAACCCAAAAAAATTATTTCATGATGTAGATAGAGCATGCAATTTTAAGCAACTTTCTAATTTACTCCTATTATCAAATTTTCTTCGTTCTCTTGCTATCTTTATTTAAAAAGCTGGAATATGATGCATAGGAGCCAGCCCATTTTTGGTTGAGAACCTGGGTTATGCTTGTTTATTGAAGGGTAAATGAAAGCATCAAATAAGCTAGGGCTATCCATGGTGCTGAACGAAAAATGGGCTGACTGCTAAGAATTACACTCCTGCTTTTAAAATAAAGATAGTAAGAGAACCGAAAAAAAAAATGATAATAGGAGTAAATTAGAAAGTTGCTTAAAATTTCATGATCTATCTGAATCATGAAATAAAAATTTGGGTTCAGTGTCCCTTTAACTATATTTATAGAGTTCCATAAAGTTATTGATATAGCCTGATATAAAAACAACCCCTAATATTACAAAATCCCTTGATACTATTAAATTGCTTTTTAATGTGTTCCAAGTATTAAATTTGTTTATATTACCCTCCTCCAATGAGATGTAACACCGTTAAACTGATTGATGTGCATCATCTTAAGTTGATAAACCATCTATTCTGTTTCCTCACAGTGGCTACAGCTGACGAGTTTTCAGTGACTAATAAAGTTACACAACCAGCCGAATAACTGATCAGAAGACCAGAATACCAATTTTCTGTCATATTTATATTATAAAATTTTTAATGTGACCCTGTCTATTTTTTTTTTATCATCCTATTTCTACAATAAGACCAATAATAAAAACTTTTAAACTGTTCCTATCTTTGTGCTCATATTATTCCCAACTTCTTAGAAAACATCGTCAATATATAGTTTCCAGGGGGGGAGAAAAAAAAATCATATACACTTTTTAAAAAGAGAAGCAAATTTAATTTACACAGAAGTACTAAATGTACATCATTCTTTTAAAAAAATCATTATACATTATAAATACAATACAAAGAATTTATAGTACTATGTTCAGGCTGCAATGTTTGGGTATGAGGAGGGCGGATGAGAGTGATGTATGTAGAAGGTTGTTTAATTCTTGGTTGAATAAAAAAAAAAAAAATCAAAATGGCACAGATTTTTACTGGATGTAGGGAGGTTATTGTATTCATGGGTTTTACTCACACAAGATATTGACTCAACAAATCTTTTTATACAATCAAGATTTCAGGATGTTCTACCTGTTTTTTGTATTATACATGGGATTATCTAGAACAGACCGATGTGTAGCACTATTTGAGAAGAAGTGTTATGTCTAGTAACTTAATCTGTGCTAAACAAAAATAGATATCCTTAAAGGGTGTACAAAAGCAAAATACTTAGAAACCAGTTTGATCTACTTTTTTGAAGTTGTGGAGGTGGAGCCTATATAAATTATATTTAAAAAATAAATGTAGGATCTAGATGTGAGATCTTTGGAGCATAGACAATGGATCTTCTTTCTCCTGCCTTAAACTTTGTTAAAGGGACATTATACACTCATTTTTTCTTTGCATAAATGTTTTGTAGATGATTTATAAAGCCCATAAAGTTTTTTTTAAAATAAATGTATAGTTTTGCTTATTTTTAAATAACATTGCTCTGATTTTCAGACTCCTAACCAAGCCCCAAAGTTTTATGTGAATACCGTCAGCTACCTTCTCCAGCTTGCTCCCGTTTGTGTAAAGGGTCTTTTCATATGCAAAAGAAGGGGGAGGGGAGTGTCTTATTTTCCACTTGCAGTGGGCTTTCCAGCTACCTTTTCAACAGAGCCAAACTGACAGCTTCTAAGTCAGTTTTAAAACCATTTTATACTGGATTTTTATATCAGTATATGTGCATCTTATTCTTTATAGTAGTGTCTATTACATGCAGTTATATGAAAATGAGTGTATACTGTCCCTTTAATGGTGGCCCATAAAGGAATTTTGCTCTGTATCTTGAGAGTCATAAACCTAAAACAGAAAGGGGAGATAACTCCCTTGGGTAAAACACAACTATAAATACCTGAAGCCATATCAGATTAAGGTGCAGGCTTTGTTCTGATGTGAATGCAAAGTTAGATGCACCAGTAGTTTTGTGAACAGAAAATAAAGAGAGGTACAGTTTCAGATAACAATAAATAGCTAAATGCTACTATAATCCAAGCGTACATTCTAAATTGTTTACTCAAAGATGAAACACAGAACCGTTCATTTGGGAATATGAATACAATTTACACTGGGAGTTACTTATGGTTAATAGTAGAAACAATATTGTCTTTGAGACAATAGATTGTGTCCGTCACTAACCTAAAAACTGTCCCTGTGCATCTGGGGGGGAAAATAACAAAAAAAAACAAGATGGGTGTAAAAAGATGGGTGTAAAAATAGGACCATTTAGAAAAAAAAATGTAATAGGTGATGTAAAGAACCTTTTTTTAAACTTTAATTTTACAACTAACACCTGATACAAACCTTTGGTTTATGATCTCTATATATATATATATATATATATATATATATATATATATATATATATATATATATATATAAAAATTATGAAAATAAAAAATTAGCATTTTACAACCCAATAAAATAAAAAAAAAAATATTTATCAATGAGACTTACTTTCATCTAGAGCTGTAATTGATCTAATAAGCTATTGTGTTAATCTCACAGCAATTTCTGGTGGATAAGTGACAGCTATAAGTGAACTAACAATGGCAAAATCTCTTATCAGGTGCTAAGGAGCGAGGAGTAGAATTGTGAGTGGGAGTAATCAGTCAAAGAATTTTCCTCCCCACATGTAACGGAAATGTAGTTTGGGATAAATAGTGTTACATTCGTATCTG
Source organism: Bombina bombina (assembly GCF_027579735.1). Taxonomy (NCBI): domain Eukaryota; kingdom Metazoa; phylum Chordata; class Amphibia; order Anura; family Bombinatoridae; genus Bombina; species Bombina bombina. The sequence continues at coordinate 491,280,994 of NC_069505.1, read as the reverse complement.
TGCAAAATGGTCTCTCCTAATAGACAATCGTCACACCCACTTTTTCCCCGTAAATCTCTGGCTAATCTAAAAGTTAAATGTTTGGAACAAATTATATAAAAAAATAATGTGATACACCCTCTCTGCTCCATACTTGCATTTATCTACCCTTTGGGATGACAGATGACAATGATCTCCCTCTATAGACTTTTTTCTGAACTTCTACTGACAGTACAAATCCCTCCCATCTTTAAATACTTCAAAATAAATTGGTATATCCCAAAACAATGTGTGTGAATCCCACATATATTTACTGTTTATCTCTGTTTGTGCACTGTGCATCCAGCCTTTAATCCTCCCAAACAGGAAGAAAAAAATAAAATATAATAGATATACAACATAGAACATAAAAAATTCCCCTGACTTGATGTTTTTGAATAACTTAAAGAAACAATCATAATAATATTTTAATACGTTTTTTTATCATCACCAGTCCCAATCTCTTGATAACCTCCTGTCTTCTCGTTATGGTCTCTACTTATTTATTTTTGAAAGTTTTGAGATGAAAAAAAAGAGGGGGAGGGAGATAAAGTAAGACTTGGGGGGGGGGGGGAGAAGTATAAAGGAGGTTTTGAAGGCAACAGATCACCGGTGGGATATGTCCACATACACTGTCTACTAGGACAGTGGTAATTTCTTTTCCACGTGCCTGTGAATTTCAATCAATAAAGGGTGTTCTTCCAATCAAGGATGGAACACAATCTTCCAATAGATTCACTCGCTGACGGATGCAAATAAACATAAAAAAAATTGAGGCTTACTCCGAAAATGCGAGTCTCATACTATATTCCAATGTGGAAATGTCTTGCATCACATCTTTCTCACCCATTATTTTAAATTTCCCAGGGTGGTTTTCCTAAGTTAATATATGCATTTTTCCCACGGCTCACAAGATAAGTTTTAGTTTGTCCCCGCGTTATCTATTTAACGTCCTTGCCCCTAGGCCTCCATTGTGGTTGGGGGTGAGGTATGAGTCTGTGCGGTGGACAGGGGAAGAGAAGGGTGAAGATGAGGAGGAGTGGTGATAAGAAGGTGGGGCAGAGGAGCGGAGAAGCGTGTTGGGTGCTCCTCCAGTTTGGGGCTGTTGTAAGTTTAAGATGCTATCGATTGCACTTTGAAGATGCTCATTCAATGTGTCATCCTGAGGGCTATCACTGGAAAAGCTGGCATTGTCTACATCAAACTGTTCTGACTTGAGCCTCTTCTGGGGTGGAAATGGCACTTCCCAGTTCAGCTCTGTATCAGTATCTGGAGGTTCTGTCTTTATTACCCGTCGGTAATAACTTTGCTCCTCTTCTTTGACATCCCTCCTCAACCCAAGTGGGGCCTCTTCGCTCTTGATGGTCTTAGGCTCTCCTCTACTGAAGAACATCAACTTTGGACTCTCCTCATTTCTCCCTTTTTCAGTCACTGTCCCACCCTGTGTCTTGTGGGACGTGATAACACTTCTTGATGAATCTTCCTGCTTTATTGGTTGTGTTGAGATCGGTAACTGAACTATATTATCTGTTTTGGGCCTTGCATCAGCTGGCTTCCCTGCCACAAATGCGTCCACATTTTCCCGATAAGTCTTGCGTAGTGGAAGACGGCAGTAGGTGGCCAAGGGCTTCTTCTCAGCAGGAGAAGAATGGTCCAGAGAACCATTCATCTGCCCAGCCGGAGTGGGGACAGGGGCTGGCGTTGGCTGGGAAGCTGTCTTTATTACAGTGCACACAGGAGCTGTTGGGGGAGCTGGAGGTGGGAGAGGTTGAGGAGGATTCTGATGTATAGGATCAAGGGCTGTATTGTGGATAACTTTGCTAAGCCCGGCCTCTTGTTTGATTTTGAGCTTTAATCCTATCCGACTTCTGGCTTCATATGTCTTTATTGGTGGTTTGCTGCGGGAGGGAAGAGCATCATCATCAGTATCCAAAGATGGGGAAGATTTGGCCCAGGTGACAGAAGGAGAACCACCACTGTTCTTTATCACAAGCTTGGTGGGATGAATTGGGGTGGAAGTTTGCACAGCAGGAGACTTTAGAATCTCTGTGGTTGGAGCTGGGCATGGGGACGAGGAAACAGTGGCCACTGAAGGAACAAACGTCTGTGACCTCGAGGAAGAGGACGACACATATTCATCTGTGGATAAAACAAGGTAATAGTTTAAAATTAGGAAATAATATTGAGACTAAAATGCTGGTAAACTACATATGTTGTGCATTACTCTATAGCAGGGGTGCCCAAACCTTGTGTTGGGGGATCTACTTTTCAAATGACCAGCTTAACGAGATCTACCCACTAAAAATGGGCCAGCTCCTAAGCTTACATTCCTGCTTTTTCAAATAAAGATACCAAGAGAAAGAACAAACATTGATAATAGGATAATAGGAGTTTAAATTTTCATGTTCTATATCTGAATCATGAAAAAAAAATGTGCGTTTCATATCCCTTTAAGGTTGCATGATTTAGCAACACATGGATGTGAAAAAGCATAAAGATATAACAGATTAATCCTGATGACAAAAGTAGCACTGACTTGAATTTGGGTTAACAGGATCAACCCCTTGTGCCATGTTACAAAACACTGCACTCAAATTACTGCCACTGACCCCCTTTACTTTGCGCCACGGGCTAGACCTGATATGACCCAGTGAGGCTTACACAAATAATTTTCTATAGCGCGCCATGCAGACCATTTCTTACCGGGTTAACACATTTATTTGCCAGACGTCAATTAGACTTGTTCCTTTAGCATAGCACAGCAGCCTCCCCCTTTACTTTTTCTATCTATTGACACTTACCCTCCTATCTATACTATACCGCCATATCCATTGGGAGAGTACGCACTCAACCATGCTTTTGATAGGCCAATTGTGTTGTCGTTTAAAAATCATCTACATTGATTGGTTGAAATTGACGTCCCTCTAGAACTATACTATACTAATGCCCCAGTGTTCAGATCTCGTAACTTGAACCACATCGTTTTATTAACACATTGGCCGCTATCTACCAGCAGCACCTTCGGGATCTACTGGTAAATCCCGATCTACCTATTGGGCACTTTAGAAAAACAAAGGATGGCGCAAATACTGCTGGAATGGGTAAGAGATGGATTCAATCAACTCATAAGACTCAAACTCAAATAAAATAATCGCAACAGATAAAAATCTTACAAAGAACTTGATATTAAACACTACTTCAAATACTATTCAGGAATAAGCCGTTTGCGTTATTCACAATATATATTGACAAGTTAATACAAAACTTTCTAATCTTAGAAACAAGCGAGTATAGTCTGATACTTCTAAAATTGGGTACAGATTTATACTCTATTGAAGTTGAAATAAAACAGAAAAAAAGTATGTGGATATATCAAATATACTCAAATGATAAATATAATTACTACGACCAAATTCTCTAGGATTCTTGTAGAATATATATAATGGTTTCAAATAGAACCGTCTAAACTAAAAAAGGGGATAAGTAGGTTGCAGGGTACTTGCAAATTGAGTACAGGATTATATTCTATTTATAAAGCTCCAATTGATATACACAAAAGGCTCAGAACTAGGGTCTCCACAAAGGACTCAGTAAATAGACAATTTGTATAAAAAGATACATTTATTCTAACAGAAAAGGTCTAGTGGAATGTCTCCTAATAGGTTTAATCATGTTACACTTAACAATTGAAAATCTTATACAATCAATAATAACAACATTTGTTAAATCATACACCAGTGTATCCATTCATACTCTCATCCTTCTAAGTGAAATGTTATAGTAGACAGATACAATTTTAAAAAACAAACACTAAAAAAACTTCAAGGTACTCAAAAATTCAAAAGGGCTATAATATCACCTAAGCACTGTTCTATTAGTAAATCCTTTACTCTTTTCAAGGGATATTATTTCTCCAAGTGTTGTGATCATACAGATGCAGGGACACAATATAATAAAGTCTGTTGCGGATCTGATGAGAGAATTCTCTGGATTTAAGCTGATATTATGCCGATTATATCACTTGAGACTTAGTCCTTTAACCAGTACTGGTAACGGCTATGAGATGTAACAGTTTCTGTTAAACGGGTGTAGATATTAGTGTTTGTATATTACCACACTTCCCTCATACCTCCCGTGACCATATCAAAGCACTTCTGTGTAGGTCACTGCCGTCAGGAGCTGCGCCGTTAGAAGTGCTCCTTGAAGTAATATTTCAGATTTAAAACAAGCCATATTCTGGCATTTGAATCTGAAATATTACTTCAAGGAGCACTCCTAAAGAAGAATTGTGGGATGTTAAAAGTTAAACGGTGAGAGCTCACAGAAATAACTTTTCTTCTGGTATATTCCAAACAATCAGAAGCGGTGAGGAGGATCCAGACGTGACGCAGGGTGTACCCAGGAAAGATTGGTTACCCGCGGTCACGTGTTCCATCCAGGAAACACGGAGAAAGATACAATATAGCGAGTGTGGTTGCTGCACACTGGTAATTTACCACCCCGAGAGGTACGCAACTGAGAAAGAACCGGAGATTGAACACATCTTCTAACGGCGCAGCTCCTGACGGCAGTGACCTACACAGAAGTGCTTTGATATGGTCACGGGAGGTATGAGGGAAGTGTGGTAATATACAAACACTAATATCTACACCCGTTTAACAGAAACTGTTACATCTCATAGCCGTTACCAGTACTGGTTAAAGGACTAAGTCTCAAGTGATATAATCAGCATAATATCAGCTTAAATCGAGAGAACTCTCTCATAAGATCCGCAACGGACTTTATTTATATTGTGTCCCTTTGAGTCCCAGCATCTGTATGGTCATAACACTTAGTAAATCCTTTACTCTTTTCAAGGGACATTATTTCTCTAATAGAACGGTGATATTATAGCCCTTTTGCATTTTTGAGTACCTTGAAGTTTTTTTAGTGTTTGTTTTTAAAAATTGATTGTATCGGTCTACTATAACATTTCACTTATAAGGATGAGAGTATGAATGGATACACCGGTGTATGATTTAACAAATATTATTATTGATTGTATAAGATTTTCAATGTTTAAGTGTAAGATTATCGAACCTATTAGGAGACATTCCACTAGACCTTTTCTGTTAGAATAAATGTATCTTTTTATACAAATTGTCTATTTACTGAGTCCTTTGTGGAGACCCTAGTTCTGAGCCTTTTGTGTATATCAATTGGAGCTTTATAAATAGAATATCATCCTGTATTCAATTTGCAAGTACCCTGCAACCTACTTATCCCCTTTTTTAGTTTAGACGGTTCTATTTGAAACCGTTATATATATTCTACACAAATCCTAGAGAATTTGATCGTAGTAATTATATTTATCATTTGAGTATATTTGATATATCCACACACTTTTTTGTGCTATCTGTTGTATTTCAACTTCCATAGAGTATAAATCTGTAATCAATTTTATAAGTATCAGACTATACTCACTTGTTTCTAAGATTAGAAAGTTTTGTATTAACTTGTCAATACATATTTTGAGTAATGCAAATGGCTTATTCCTGAATAATAGTGTTAATAAAGTTCTTTTGAGGATTTTTATCTGTTGCAATTATTTTATGTGAGTTTATTTGAGTCTTATGAGTTGATTGAATCCCCATTCCAGCAGTATTTGCGCCATCCTTTGTTTTTGTTTTTTAAGTATCTGTTTTTTACAAATTAACTTTGGGATCATTTGTATTTTTGAAGGAGGCAGAGTCTGGGTCACATTATAGAATAGTAATACCCCAACCCAACCTTTTGAATGTACCTATTGAGCACCCCTGCTCTATAGAAAAACAAAATTTATGCTTACCTGATAAATTTCTTTCTTTTGCGATGTACCGAGTCCACAGATTCATCCTTACTTGTGGGATATTATCCTTCCTAACAGGAAGTGGCAAAGAGAGCACCACAGCAGAGCTGTCTATATAGCTCTCCCCTTAACTCCACCCCCCAGTCATTCGACCGAAGGCCAAGGAAGAAAAAGGAGAAATTATAAGGTGCAGAGGTGACTGAAGTTTTTAATAAAAAATACCATCTGTCTTGAATAGACAGGGCGGGCCGTGGACTCAGTACATCGCAAAAGAAAGACATTTATCAGGTAAGCATAAATTTTGTTTTCTTTTGCATGATGTACCGAGTCCACGGATTCATTCTTACTTGTGGGATACCAATACCAAAGCTTTAGGACACGGATGAAGGGAGGGACAAGACAAGAACCTAAACGGAAGGCACCACTGCTTGCAAAACCTCTCTCCCAAAAATAGCCTCCGAAGAAGCAAAAGTATCAAATTTGTAAAATTTTGAAAAGGTATGAAGCAAAGACCAAGTCGCAGCCTTACAAAACTGTTCAACAGAAGCATCATTTTTAAAAGCTCATGTGGAAGCTACCGCTCTAGTAGAATGAGCTGTAATCCTTTCCGGAGGCTGCTGTCCAGCAGTCTCATAAGCCAAACGGATTATGCTTTTCAGCCAAAAGGAAAGAGAAGTCGCCGTAGCCTTTTGACCCCTACGCTTTCCAGAATAGACAACAAACAAAGAAGATGTTTGACGAAAATCTTTGGTTGCCTGCAAATAAAATTTCAAAGCACGAGCCACGTCCAAGTTGTGCAACAGACGTTCCTTCTTAGAAGAAGGATTAGGACACAGAGAAGAAACAACAATTTCCTGATTGATATTCCTGTTAGTAACAACCTTAGGTAGGAACCCAGGCTTGGTACGCAAAACCACCTTATCAGCATGGAAAACAAGATAAGGCGAGTCACATTGTAATGCAGCTAGTTCAGAAACTCTTCGAGCTGAAGAGATAGCAACTAGGAACAAAACTTTCCAAGATAAAATCTTAATATCTATGGAATGTATGGGTTCAAACGGAACCCCCTGAAGAACTTTAAGAACTAAATTTAGACTCCATGGTGGAGCAACAGGTTTAAACACAGGCTTAATTCTAGCTAACGCCTGACAAAAAGCCTGAACGTCTGGAACATATGCCAGACGCTTGTGCAACAGAATAGACAGAGCAGATATCTGTCCTTTTAGGGAACTAGCTGACAATCCTTTCTCCAATCCCTCTTGGAGAAAAGACAAAATCCTAGGAATCCTGATTTTACTCCAGGAGTAGCCTTTGGATTCGCACCAAAAAAGATATTTACGCCATATCTTACGATAGATTTTCCTGGTAACAGGCTTTCGAGCCTGAATCGAGGTATCTATGACCGACTCAGAGAAACCCTGCTTTGATAGAATCAAGCGTTCAATCTCCAGTCAGTTGCAGAGAAATAAGATTTGGATGCTTGAATGGACATTGAATCAGAAGGTCCTGCCTCAGTGGCAGAGACCATGGTGGAAGAGATGACATGTCCACCAAACCTGCATACCAAGTCCTGCGTGGCCATGCAGGCGCTATCAAAATCACTGATGCTCTCTCCTGTTTGATTCTGGCAATCAGACATGGAAGGAGAGGGAAAGGTGGAAACACATAAGCCAGGTTGAAGGACCAGGGTACTGCCTGAGGATCCCTTGACCTGGATCCGTAACCAGGAAGTTTGGCGTTCTGACGAGACGCCATCAGATTCCATTCTGGTGTGCCCCATAGCTGAACCAGTTGAGCAAACACCTCCGGATGGAGTTCCCACTCCTCCGGATGAAAAGTCAGACGACTTAGAAAATCTGCCTCCCAGTTCTCTACCCCTGGGATATAGATCGCTGACAGATGGCAAGAGTGAGCCTCTGCCCAATGGATTATTCTTGAAACTTCTATCATCGCTAAGGAACTCTTTGTTCCCCCCTGATGATTGATATAAGCCACAGTCGTGATGTTGTCTGACTGAAATCTGATGAATCTGGCCGAAGCCAGCTGAGGCCATGCCTGAAGAGCATTGAATATCCCTCTTAATTCCAGAATATTTATCGGTAGGAGGGCCTCCTCCCGAGTCCACAAACCATGTGCTTTCAGGGAATTCAAGACTGCACCCCAGCCCAGAAGGCTGGCGTCTGTCGTCACTATAACCCAATCTGGCCTGTGGAAACACATTCCCTGGGACAGATGATCCTGTGACAACCACCAAAGAAGAGAGTCTCTGGTCTCTTGATCCAGATTTATCTGAGGAGATAAATCTGCATAATCCCCATTCTACTGATTGAGCATGCATAGTTGCAGTGGTCTGAGATGCAAGCGAGCAAACGGAACTATGTCCATTGCCGCTACCATTAGACCGATTACCTCCATACACTGAGCCACTGACGGCCGAGGAATAGAATGAAGAGCTCGGCAGGTGGACAAAATCTTTGATTTCCTGACCTCCGTCAGAAATATTTACATGTCCACTGAGTCTATCAGAGATCCTAGAAATTAAACTCTTGTGAGGGGGGAAAAGAGAACTCTTTTTTTAAGTTCACCTTCCACCTGTGAGATCTTACAAAGGCCAACACTAAGTCCGTGTGAGACTTGGCTAGTTGGAAAGTCGACGCTTGAATTAGAATGTCGTCTAGATAAGGCGCCACTGCTATGCCCCGCGGCCTTAGAACCGACAGAAGGGACCGTAGCACCTTTGTGAAGATTCGTGGCGCCGTGGCCAACCCGAATGGAAGAGCCACAAACTGGTAATGCTTGTCCAGAAAGGCAAACCTGAGGAATTGGTGATGATCTTTGTGGATAGGAATGTTTAGATACGCATCCTTTAAGTCCACGGTGGTCATATATTGACCCTCCTGGATCATTGTTAAAATAGTCCGAATGGTCTCCATCTTGAAAGATGGGACTCTTAGAAATTGGTTTAGGATCTTGAGATCTAGAATTGGTCTGAAAGTTCCATCTTTTTTGGGAACCACAGATTGGAGTAGAACCCCTGCCTGTTCTGCTTTCGGAACTGGGCAGATCACTCCCATGGTAAAAAGGTCTTCTACACAGCGTAAGAAAGCCTCTCTTTTTGTCGGGTTTACAGACAATTGAGAAAGATGGAACCTCCCCCTTGGAGGAGAATCCTTGAAATCTAGAAGATATCCCTGGGTAACTATTTCTACTGCCCAGGAAACCTGAACGTCTCTTTCCCAGGCCTGAGCAAAAAGAGAGAGTCTGCCCCCTACTAGATCCGGTCCCGGATCATGGGCTACCCCTTCATGCTGTCTTAGTGGCAGCAGCAGGCTTTTTGGCCTGTTTACCCTTGTTCCAAGCCTGATTAGGTCTCCAGGTTGGCTTGGATTGAGCAAAGTCCCCCTCTTGCTTTGAAGCAGAGGAAGAGGCAGTGGGACCACTCTTGAAGTTTCGAAAGGAACGAAAATTATTTTGTTTGGTCCTTGTCTTATTTGACTTATCCTGAGGGAGGACATGACCCTTCCCCCCAGTGATGTCTGAAATGATCTCTTTCAGTGCAAGCCCGAATAGGGTCTTACCCTTGAAAGGGATGGTCAAAAGCTTAGATTTAGATGACACATCAGCTGACCAGAACTTAAGCCATAACGCTCTATGCGCTAAAATGGCAAAACCTGAATTCTTTGCTGCTAACTTAGCAAGATGAAAAGCGGTGTCTGTAATAAAAGAATTAGCTAGCTTAAGAGCCTTAATTCTGTCCAGAATATCCTCTAGTGGGGTCTCCATCTGAAGAGCCTCTTCTAGAGCCTCAAACCAAAAGGCAGCTGCAGTGGTTACAGGAACAATGCATGCTATAGGTTGAAGAAGAAAACCTGGATGAACAAAAATTTTTTTTAGGAGACCCTCTAATTTTTTATACATAGGATCAATGAAAGCACAACTGTCTTCAATAGGTATAGTTGTACGCTTAGCCAGAGTAGAAATAGCTCCCTCCACCTTAGGGACCGTCAGCCATGAGTCCTTTATGGCGTCAGAAATGGGAAACATTTTCTTAAAAACAGGAGGGGGAGCGAACGGAATACCTGGTCTATCCCACTCCTTAGTAACAATGTCCGAAATCCTCTTAGGGACTGGAAAAACATCAGTGTAAACGGGAACCTCTAAATATTTGTCCATTTTACACAATTTCTCTGGAACTACAATAGGGTCACAATCATCCAGAGTCGCTAAAACCTCCCTGAGCAATAAGCGGAGGTGCTCTAGCTTAAATTAAAATGCAGTCATATCTGAATCTGTCTGAGGGAACATCTTTCCTGAATCAGAAATCTCTCCCTCAGATAGCAAATCCCTCATCCCTACCTCAGAACATTGTGAGGGAATATCGGATACCGCTACTAAAGCATCAGAAGGCTCAGCATTTGATCTTAACCCAGAGCTACTGCGCTTCCCTTGCAACCCTGGCAGCTTAGATACAACCTCTGTGAGGGTAGTATTCATAACTGAAGCCATATCTTGCAAGGTGAAAGAATTAGACGCACTAGAAGTACTTGGCGTCGCTTGTGCGGACGTTACTGGTTGTGACACTTGGGGAGAACTATATGGCAAAACCTGATTTCCTTCTGTCTGAGAATCATCTAATGCCAACTTTTATAAGTCAAAATATGCTGTTTGCAATTTATAGACATATCAGTACAAGTGGGACACATTCTAAGAGGGGGTTCCACAATGGCTTCTAAACAAATTGAACAATGATTTTCCTCAGTGTCAGACATGTTTAACAGGCTAGTAATGAGGCAAGCAAGCTTGAAAAACACTTTAATGAAAAAAACACAATTTGCAAAATTGCTGTGGCCCTACCTGCCCTTAGGCAACGATAATATGAGGTTAAAGCTTCGATTAGGCCCTCAGAAGAAGTTGCATGCTGCTTGACTGTATAACTAAATGCGCAACTGAGGTGCGAAAATAGGCCCCGCTCACCGCACTCGATGTTGCTGGGGCCTACACAAAATCTTCAAACCTTGTCTGAAAGCCATGTGGGTTATAAAAAACCCAAATAAGCCAAATGAACCTTCAAACAAATGTCCCATCAGAATAAAAAAACGTTACTCTCAGAACACACAAACGTTTGCCCAATCTCTCATATACAAACTGAGTGCCCAAAAAATTAGCCCTTAATGCAAGCTAGTAAAGCCTCTTATAACAGTAGTATTACTGCTTACCCTTCCCCTAATGGGGATACTGTGAGCCTTTCTGAGTTAACACAGTCTCTGCAGAAAAAAAACATAATTTATGCTTACCTGATAAATTCCTTTCTCCTGTAGTGTAGTCAGTCCACGGGTCATCATTACTTCTGGGATATTAACTCCTCCCCAACAGGAAGTGCAAGAGGATCACCCAAGCAGAGCTGCTATATAGCTCCTCCCCTCTACGTCACACCCAGTCATTCGACCGAGAACCAAACGAGAAAGGAGAAACTATAGGGTGCAGTGGTGACTGGAGTATAATTTAAAAATATAGACCTGCCATAAAAAACAGGGCGGGCCGTGGACTGACTACACTACAGGAGAAAGGAATTTATCAGGTAAGCATAAATTATGTTTTATCCTGTTAAGTGTAGTCAGTCCACGGGTCATCATTACTTCTGGGATACCAATACCAAAGCTAAAGTGCACGGATGACGGGAGGGACAGGCAGGATCTTTATACGGAAGGGACCACTGCCTGAAGAACCTTTCTCCCAAAAACAGCCTCCGAAGAAGCAAAAGTGTCAAATTTGTAAAATTTGGAAAAAGTATGAAGAGAAGACCAAGTTGCAGCCTTGCAAATCTGTTCAACAGATGCCTCATTCTTAAAGGCCCAAGTGGAAGCCACAGCTCTAGTAGAATGAGCTGTAATTCTTTCAGGAGGCTGCTGCCCAGCAGTCTCATAGGCTAAACGTATTATGCTACGAAGCCAAAAAGAGAGAGAGGTAGCCGAAGCTTTTTGACCTGTCCAGAATAAACGATAAACAGGGAAGAAGTTTGGCGAAAATCTTTAGTTGCCTGTAAATAAAATTTCAGGGCACGAACTACATCCAGATTGTGTAGAAGTCGCTCCTTCTTTGAAGAAGGGTTAGGACACAATGATGGGACAACAATCTCCTGATTGATATTCCTATTAGTGACTACCTTAGGTAAGAACCCAGGTTTAGTACGCAGAACTACCTTGTCTGAATGAAAAATCAGATAAGGAGAATCACAATGTAAGGCGATAACTCAGAGACTCTTCGAGCCGAGGAAATAGCCATTAAAAACAGAACTTTCCAAGATAACAATTTAATATCAATGGAATGAAGGGGTTCAAACGGAACACCCTGTAAAACGTTGAGAACTAAATTTAAGCTCCATGGTGGAGCAACAGTTTTAAACACAGGCTTAATCCTGGCCAAAGCCTGGCAAAAAGCTTGAACGTCTGGAACTTCTGACAGACGTTTGTGTAAAAGAATGGACAGAGCTGAGATCTGTCCCTTTAAGGAACTAGCAGATAAACCCTTTTCTAAACCCTCTTGTAGAAAAGACAATATCCTAGGAATCCTAACCTTACTCCATGAGAAACTCTTGGATTCGCACCAATGTAAGTATTTACGCCATATTTTATGGTAAATCTTTCTGGTAACAGGTTTCCTAGCCTGTATTAAGGTATCAATTACTGACTCCGAAAATCCACGCTTTGATAAAATCAAGCGTTCAATTTCCAAGCAGTCAGCTTCAGAGAAATTAGATTTTGATGTTTGAAAGGACCCTGAATTAGAAGGTCCTGTCTCAGAGGCAGAGACCAAGGTGGACAGGATGACATGCCCACTAGATCTGCATACCAGGTCCTGCGTGGCCATGCAGGCGCTATTAGAATCACCGATGCTCTCTCCTGTTTGATCCTGGCAATCAATCGAGGAAGCATCGGGAAGGGTGGAAACACATAGGCCATCCCGAAGGTCCAAGGTGCTGTCAAAGCATCTACCAGGACCGCTCCCGGGTCCCTGGACCCGTAACAAGGAAGCTTGGCGTTCTGGCGAGACGCCATGAGATCTATCTCTGGTTTGCCCCAAAGTCGAAGTATTTGGGCAAAGACCTCCGGATGAAGTTCCCACTCCCCCGGATGAAAAGTCTGACGACTTAGGAAATCCGCCTCCCAGTTCTCCACTCCAGGAATGTGGATCGCTGACAGGTGGCAAGAGTGAGACTCTGCCCAGCGAATTATCTTTGATACTTCCATCATCGCTAGGGAGCTTCTTGTCCCTCCTTGATGGGTGATGTAAGCTACAGTCGTGATGTTGTCCGACTGAAACCTGATGAACCCCCGAGTTGTTAACTGAGGCCAAGCCAGAAGGGCATTGAGAACTGCTCTCAATTCCAGAATGTTTATTGGAAGGAGACTCTCCTCCTGAGTCCATGATCCCTGAGCCTTCAGGGAATTCCAGACAGCGCCCCAACCTAGTAGGCTGGCGTCTGTTGTTACAATTGTCCAATCTGGTCTGCTGAATGGCATCCCCCTGGACAGATGTGGCCGAGAAAGCCACCATAGAAGAGAATTTCTGGTCTCTTGATCCAGATTCAGAGTAGGGGACAAATCTGAGTAATCCCCATTCCACTGACTTAGCATGCACAATTGCAGCGGTCTGAGATGTAGGCGTGCAAAGGGTACTATGTCCATTGCCGCTACCATTAAGCCGATTACCTCCATGCATTGAGCCACTGACGGGTGTTGAATGGAATGAAGGACACGGCAAGCATTTTGAAGCTTTGTTAACCTGTCTTCTGTCAGGTAAATCTTCATTTCTACAGAATCTATAAGAGTCCCCAAGAAGGGAACTCTTGTGAGTGGAAAGAGAGAACTTTTCTCTTCGTTCACCTTCCACCCATGCGACCTTAGAAATGCCAGTACTAACTCTGTATGAGACTTGGCAGTTTGAAAGCTTGACGCTTGTATCAGAATGTCGTCTAGGTACGGAGCCACCGAAATTCCTCGCGGTCTTAGTACCGCCAGAAGAGCGCCCAGAACCTTTGTGAAGATTCTTGGAGCCGTAGCCAATCCGAATGGAAGAGCTACAAACTGGTACTGCCTGTCTAGGAAGGCAAACCTTAGATACCGGTAATGATCTTTGTGAATCGGTATGTGAAGGTAAGCGTCCTTTAAATCCACTGTGGTCATGTACTGACCCTTTTGGATCATGGGTAAGATTGTCCGAATAGTTTCCATTTTGAACGATGGAACTCTTAGGAATTTGTTTAGGATCTTTAAATCCAAGATTGGTCTGAAGGTTCCTTCTTTCTTGGGAACCACAAACAGATTTGAGTAAAACCCCTGTGGGTGCTCCGACCGCGGAACCGGGTGGATCACTCCCATTAGTAAAAGATCTTGTACACAGCGTAGAAACGCCTCTTTCTTTATTTGGTTTGTTGACAACCTTGAAAGATGAAATCTCCCTTTTGGTGGAGAGATTTTGAAGTCCAGAAGATATCCCTGAGATATGATCTCTAACGCCCAGGGATCCTGGACATCTCTTGCCCAAGCCTGGGCGAAGAGAGAAAGTCTGCCCCCCACTAGATCCGTTCCCGGATCGGGGGCCCTCAATTCATGCTGTCTTAGGGGCAGCAGCAGGTTTTCTGGCCTGCTTGCCCTTGTTCCAGGACTGGTTAGGTTTCCAGCCTTGTCTGTAGCGAGCAACAGCTCCTTCCTGTTTTGGTGCAGAGGAAGTTGATGCTGCTCCTGCCTTGAAGTTACGAAAGGCACGAAAATTAGACTGTTTAGCCCTAGGTTTGGCTCTGTCTTGAGGCAGGGCATGGCCTTTACCTCCTGTAATGTCAGCGATAATTTCTTTCAAACCGGGCCCGAATAAGGTCTGCCCTTTGAAAGGTATGTTAAGTAATTTTGATTTAGAAGTAACATCCGCTGACCAGGATTTTAGCCACAGTGCTCTACGTGCCTGAATGGCGAATCCGGAATTCTTAGCCGTAAGTTTAGTTAAATGTACTACGGCATCTGAAATAAATGAATTAGCTAGCTTAAGGGTTTTAAGCTTATTTGAAATCTCATCTATAGTTATTGAGTCAAGAGTCTCTTCCAGAGACTCGGACCAAAATGCGGCCGCAGCCGTGACAGACGCAATACATGCAAGGGGTTGCAATATAAAACCTTGTTGAACAAACATTTTCTTAAGGTAACCCTCTAATTTTTTATCCATTGGATCTGAAAAGGCACAGCTATCCTCCACCGGGATAGTGGTACGCTTAGCCAGAGTAGAAACCGCTCCCTCCACCTTAGGGACCATCTGCCATAAGTCCCGTGTGGTGGCGTCTATTGGAAACATTTTTCTAAATACAGGAGGGGGGGAAAAGGGTACACCAGGCCTATCCCACTCCTTAGTAATTATCTCTGTAAGTCTCTTAGGTATAGGAAATACGTCAGTACTCGCTGGTACTGCATAGTATCTATCCAGCCTACATAATTTCTCTGGGATTGCAACGGTGTTACAATCATTCAGAGCCGCTAATACCTCCCCTAGCAGTACACGGAGGTTTTCTAGTTTAAACTTAAAATTTGAAATGTCTGAATCCACTCTATTTGGATCAGATCCGTCACCTGCAGATTGAAGCTCTCCGTCCTCATGTTCTGCAAATTGTGACGCAGTATCTGACATGGCCCTATTATTATCAGGGCACTCTGTTCTCACCCCAGAGTGATCTTGCTTACCTCTAAGTTCTGGTAATTTAGACAAAACTTCAGTCATAACATTAGCCATGTCCTGTAGTGTGATTTGTAATGGCCGCCCTGAAGTACTCAGCGTTACAATATCACGCACCTCCCGAGCGGGAGATGCAGGTACTGACACGTGAGGCAAGTTAGTCGGCATAACTTCCCCCTCGTTGTTTGGTGAATGATGTTCAATTTGTACAGATTGACTTTTATTTAAAGTAGCATCAATGCAATTAGTACATAAATTTCTATTGGGCTCCACCTTGGCTTTTGCACATATAGCACAGAGATATTCCTCTGAGTCAGACATGTTTAACAAACTAGCAATTAAAATAGCAAGCTTGGAAATACTTTTCAACTCAATTTACAAGTAATATGAAAAACGCACTGTGCCTTTAAGAAGCACAGAAAAAAAACTATGAACCGGAGAAATTATAAAAACCAAATTTTTCCCGGTAAAGGCATAAATTTAGCAAAGGATTGCCCCCATTAGCAATGGATAACTAACCCTTAATAGCAGAAAAAAATGTACAAAATATAAACGTTTTTTTATCACAGTCAAAGCACAATCTCACAGGTCTGCTGTGAGTGATTACCTCCCTCAAAATAATTTTTGAAGACCCTTGAGCTCTGTAGAGACGATCCGGATCATGCAGGGAGAAAAACAGACTTGTGACTGAATTTCTGATGCGTAGCAAAAGCGCCAAAATAGGCCCCTCCCCCTCACACACAGCAGTGAGGGAAGTTCAGTAAACTGTCTTAAATTAAAATAAACGACAGCCAAGTGGAAAAACAGTGCCCAAAACAATTTTTCACACAGTACCTCAGATAATTAAACGATTTAACATGCCAGCAAAACGTTTAAAATCAAATAATATGAAATGTCATTAAACAGCCTGCTGCTAGTCGTTCCCACTGCAAGTTAGGCTAAAAGATATATGCATATAGTATTATCCCAGTGAAGTGCCATTCCCCAGAATACTGAAGTGTAAACATATATACATAACAGCCTGATACCAGTTGCTACTACTGCATTTAAGGCTGAACTTACATTATATCGGTATTGGCAGTATTTTCTTAGTCAATTCCATTCCTCAGAAAATAATATACTGCAACATACCTCTTTGCAGGTGAACCTGCCCGCTGTCCCCTGATCTGAAGTTTACCTCACTCCTCAGAATGGCCGAGAACAGCAAAATGAATCTTAGCTACGCCGGCTAAAATCATCCAAAAACTCAGGTAGATTCTTCTTCAAATTCTACCTGAGAAGGAACAACACACTCCGGTGCTGTTTTAAAATAACAAACTTTTGATTGAAGATATAAAAACTAAGTATAATCACCACAGTCCTCTCACACATCCTATCTATTAGTTGGGTGCAAGAGAATGACTGGGTGTGACGTAGAGGGGAGGAGCTATATAGCAGCTCTGCTTGGGTGATCCTCTTGCACTTCCTGTTGGGGAGGAGTTAATATCCCAGAAGTAATGATGACCCGTGGACTGACTACACTTAACAGGAGAAATGACTGAACATACCTCATTGCTGTATAGCAAGAAACCGTTCCTCACACTGAAGTTTTCCTGTACTCCTCAGCTTCTGTGGGAACAGCAGTGGACCTTAGTTACAAATGCTAAGATCATAATCCTCCAGGCAAAAATCTTCATCTATGTCCTGTCTGAGAGTAAATAGTACAACACCGGTACCATTTAAAAATAAACTCTTGATTGTAGATAAAATAAAACTAACAGTCTAACACCTCTTTCACTTTACCCTTCCTGCTTAGAGCCGGCAAAGAGAATGACTGGGGGGTGGAGTTAAGGGGGGAGCTATATAGACAGCTCTGCTGTGGTGCTCTCTTTGCCACTTCCTGTTAGGAAGGATAATATCCCACAAGTAAGGATTTATCTGTGGACTCGGTACATCATGCAAAAGAAATAAAGGTTTAAGCAGTTTTAACATTTTAATACCTGGTCTCTCTTTTGCTAGCTGCCGATCTAATGATAGCGCCACCTTCTCTTCTTGAATGAACATACGATCAATCATAACCATTTCCGCCGATGGGCTGACCCTCTGTCAAGAAAATAGAAGGTTCAATTCCAACAAATAAAGTGAAAGGAACATGTTAATAGGCTCAGATCTTGCTATGGCCAAAGTGTACTAATGACACACAATACATTTTATGCACCTTCCTCTAATCATAGGTGCTGCCATTAGGGAATCTAGATTTCAACATAGCGGCACCCATGACTGAAGGGAGGCGGGGGAATGCCCTCAATACTGTGCTTCTAATGTATTAAAGTGCCATAAAACATGTTGAGATCTGTGCATATCCTAAAAGTGCTAAGTAAAAATACTGGCAAGTATTTTAAAATAATTTTAAAAAATTGTTACAAAGCCATGCTGTCTGGAGCAGTCTACTCCACCCCCCACCCCCCTGATCAGTGTTTAGACATGGGCATTGTATTTCAACTAACTTCCCAGCTTCTAGACGTGTTCCAGCAGATAATCCCTAAGCACTTTTGCATTCTACCAAAACAACAATAGATATAGATACAGCCATAGAAGGAAATGTGTGGGGGGAGTTAGAGCTGTACAATTGAGAAACTAAAAAGAAAGGGTTAATGGCGAGGCACTGCAGTATAAATCTGCAGGTAAATAAATTAAAGTACATATTATATTTTGTCTCTATCCCAACTTTTTTTTATGTCCCTTTAAGTATTTGGTGTCCATTTTAGAGTCCTTGCTAGGATATTGATAATGGCATTATTTGTGGGTCCATTCCTCCACGTACCTTTGACTCTTCCAGAAGTAACAAGCGGTATTTGTTCAGCATGGCCTGAGTGCGCTTCAGAAGCTGAGTGGAGACCACTTCAAATTCTTCATCCACTGTAAGAGAATAAGGGATAAATAGCAGTATATAATGAATTTAATTGAAAATTTTGCAGTTGACCTTATGTGTATAATGTTTATTAGCTGCAGCTAAGAATCTATATAACACAAATGTGACAGAAGAGGCAGTAAAGACAACGATAACAAGGGCCCAGAACTTAAAAAAAAATATTAAAAATTAATTTTTGAAAAAGGAAATGATTGAAAATTAACAGAAAGCCTGCTTTATAAAAACTATAATATATTGATATATTCCCAACATGTAATGTACAATGCATTTAAAACAGAATATACAGACATACAATTCTACACAGACCAAAATCAACACCTTAAAGGGATACTAACCCCTCATTTTTTCTTTCATGATTCAGATAGAGCATGCAATTTTAAGCAACTTTCTAATTTACTCCTATTATCAATTTTTCTTTGTTCGCATGTTATCTTGATTTGAAAAAGCAGTAATAAAAGGTTAGGAGCCGGCCCATTTTTTAGTTCAGCACCTTGGTAGAGCTGCTGATTGGTTTGCTACATTTAGCCACAAATCAGCAAGTGCTAACCATGTGCTGAACAAAAAATGGTCTGGCTCTAAAGCTTACAGTATTGCTTTTTCAAATCAAGATAGCAAGAGAAGAAAGAAAAATTTATAATAGGAGTAAATTAGAAAGGTGCTTAAAATCTCATGCTCTCTCTGAATCATGAAATAAAAAAAACATAATTTATGCTTACCTGATAAATTTATTTCTCTTGTAGTGTATTCAGTCCACGGGTCATCCATTACTTATGGGATTATATCTCCTTCCCAACAGGAAGTTGCAAGAGGATCACCCAAGCAGAGCTGCTATATAGCTCCTCCCCTCACATGTCATATCCAGTCATTCGACCGAAACAAGACAAGAAAGGAGAAACCATAGGGTGCAGTGGTGACTGTAGTTTGAATTAAAAATTTAGATCTGCCTTAAAAGACAGGGCGGGCCGTGGACTGAATACACTACAAGAGAAATAAATTTATCAGGTAAGCATAAATTATGTTTTCTCTTGTTAAGTGTATTCAGTCCACGGGTCATCCATTACTTATGGGATACCAATACCAAAGCTAAAGTACACGGATGATGGGAGGGACAAGGCAGGAACTTAAACGGAAGGAACCACTGCCTGTAGAACCTTTCTCCCAAAAACAGCCTCCGAAGAAGCAAAAGTGTCAAATTTGTAAAATTTTGAAAAAGTGTGAAGAGAAGACCAAGTTGCAGCCTTGCAAATCTGTTCAACAGAGGCCTCATTCTTAAAGGCCCAGGTGGAAGCCACAGCTCTAGTGGAATGAGCCGTAACTTTTTCAGGAGGCTGCTGTCCAGCAGTCTCATAGGCTAAGCGTATTATGCTACGAAGCCAAAAGGAGAGAGAGGTAGCCGAAGCTTTTTGACCTCTCCTCTGTCCAGAGTAAACGACAAACAGGGAAGAAGTTTGACGAAAATCTTTAGTTGCCTGCAAATAGAACTTCAGGGCACGGACTACGTCCAGATTATGCAAGAGTCGTTCCTTCTTTGAAGAAGGGTTAGGACACAGTGATGGAACAACAATCTCTTGATTGATATTCCTGTTAGAAACTACCTTAGGTAAGAACCCAGGTTTAGTACGCAGAACTACCTTGTCTGAATGGAAAATCAGATAAGGAGAATCACAATGTAAGGCAGATAACTCAGAGACTCTTCGAGCCGAGGAAATAGCCATCAAAAACAGAACTTTCCAAGATAACAGCTTAATATCAATGGAATGAAGGGGTTCAAACGGGACACCTTGAAGAACTTTAAGAACTAAGTTTAAACTCCACGGTGGAGCAACAGTCTTAAACACAGGCCTAATCCTAGCCAAAGCCTGACAAAAGACCTGAACGTCTGGAACTTCTGCCAGACGTTTGTGTAGAAGAATAGACAGAGCAGAAATCTGTCCCTTTAAAGAACTAGCAGATAAGCCCTTTTCTAAACCATCTTGTAGAAAAGACAATATCCTAGGAATCCTAACCTTACTCCATGAGTAACTCTTGGATTCGCACCAGTATAAATATTTACGCCATATCTTATGGTAAATTTTTCTGGTAACAGGTTTCCAAGCCTGTATTAAGGTATCAATAACCGACTCCGAGAAGCCACGCTTTGATAGAATCAAGCGTTCAATCTCCATGCAGTCAGTCTCAGAGAAATTAGATTTGGATGATTGAAAGGACCCTGAATTAGAAGGTCCTGCCTCAGAGGCAGAGACCATGGTGGACAGGACGACATGTCCACTAGGTCTGCATACCAGGTCCTGCATGGCCACGCAGGCGCTATCAGAATCACCGATGCTCTTTCCTGTTTGATCCTGGCAATCAGTCGAGGAAGCATCGGGAATGGTGGAAACACATAAGCCATGTTGAAGACCCAAGGGGCTGCCAGAGCATCTATCATCACAGCTCCCGGGTCCCTGGACCTGGATCCGTAACAAGGAAGCTTGGCGTTCTAGCGAGACGCCATGAGATCCAGATCTGGTTTGCCCCAACGATGAATCAGTTGAGTGAAGACCTCCGGGTGAAGTTCCCACTCCCCCGGATGAAAAGTCTGGCGACTTAGAAAATCCGCCTCCCAGTTCTCCACGCCTGGGATGTAGATCGCTGACAGATGGCAAGAGTGAGACTCTGCCCAGCGAATTATCTTTGAGACTTCCAACATTGCTAGGGAACTCCTGGTTCCCCCTTGATGATTGATGTAAGCCACAGTCGTGATGTTGTCCGACTGAAATCTGATGAACCTCAGAGTTGCTAACTGAGGCCAAGCCAGAAGAGCATTGAGTATTGCTCTCAACTCCAGAATATTTATTGGGAGGAGTTTCTCCTCCTGAGTCCATAATCCCTGAGCCTTCAGGGAGTTCCAGACTGCGCCCCAACCTAGAAGGCTGGCATCTGTTGTTACAATCGTCCAATCTGGCCTGCGAAAGTTCATACCCTTGGACAGATGGACCCGAGAAAGCCACCAGAGAAGAGAACCTCTGGTCTCTTGGTCCAGATTTAGCAGAGGGGACAAATCTGAATAATCCCCATTCCACTGACTTAGCATGCATAATTGCAGCGGTCTGAGATGCAGGCGCGCAAATGGCACTATGTCCATTGCCGCTACCATTAAGCCGATTACTTCCATGCACTGAGCCACTGACGGGCGTGGAACGGAATGAAGGGCACGGCAAGCATTTAGAAGCTTTGATAACCTGGACTCCGTCAGGTAAATTTTCATCTCTACAGAATCTATCAGAGTCCCTAGAAAGGAGACCCTTGTGAGTGGTGATAGAGAACTCTTCTCCACGTTCACTTTCCACCCATGCGACCTCAGAAATGCCAGAACTATCTCTGTATGAGACTTGGCCATTTGAAAGCTTGACGCCTGTATCAGGATGTCGTCTAGATACGGAGCCACCGCTATGCCTCGCGGTCTTAGAACCGCCAGAAGTGAGCCCAGAACCTTTGTAAAGATTCTCGGGGCCGTAGCCAACCCGAAGGGAAGAGCTACAAACTGGTAATGCCTGTCTAGAAAGGCAAATCTTAGGTACCGATAATGATCTTTGTGAATCGGTATATGAAGGTAGGCATCCTTTAAGTCTACCGTGGTCATGTATTGACCCTCTTGGATCATGGGTAGGATGGTTCGAATAGTTTCCATTTTGAATGATGGAACTCTTAGGAATTTGTTTAAGATTTTTTGGTCCAAGATTAGTCTGAAGGTTCCCTCTTTCTTGGGAACCACAAACAGATTCGAGTAAAACCCTTGCCCTTGTTCCATCCGCGGAACTGGGTGGATCACCCCCAATACTAAGAGGTCTTGCACACAGCGTAGAAATGCCTCTTTCTTTATTTGGTTTGCTGATAACCTTGAAAGATGAAATCTCCCTTGTGGAGGAGATGCTTTGAAGTCCAGAAGATATCCCTGAGATATGATCTCCAACGCCCAGGGATCCTGGACATCTCTTGCCCAAGCCTGGCGAAGAGAGATAGTCTGCCCCCCACTAGATCCGTTTCCGGATAGGGGGCCCTCTCGTCATGCTGTCTTAGGGGCAGAAGAAGGCTTTCTGGCCTGCTTGCCCTTGTTCCAGGACTGGTTAGTTTTCCAGCCCTGTCTGTAACGAGCAACAGGTCCTTCCTGTTTTGGAGCGGAGGAAGTTGATGCTGCTCCTGCCTTGAAATTACGAAAGGCACGAAAATTAGACTGTTTGGCCTTTGACTTGGCCCTGTCCTGAGGAAGAGTATGACCCTTACCCCCAGTAATGTCAGCAATAATTTCTTTCAAGCCGTGCCCAAATAAGGTCTGCCCTTTGAAAGGAATATTAAGCAATTTAGATTTAGAAGTCACGTCAGCTGACCAGGATTTAAGCCATAGCGCTCTGCGCGCCTGGATGGCGAATCCGGAGTTCTTAGCCGTTAGTTTGGTTAAATGTACAACGGCATCAGAAACAAATGCATTAGCTAGCTTAAGTGCTTTAAGCTTGGCCATAATCTCATCCAATGGAGCTGTGCGAATGGCCTCTTCCAGAGACTCAAACCAGAATGCCGCAGCCGCAGTGACAGGCGCAATGCATGCAAGGGGCTGTAAGATAAAACCTTGTTGAACAAACATTTTCTTAAGGTAACCTTCTAATTTTTTATCCATTGGATCCGAAAAAGCACAACTATCCTCAACCGGGATAGTGGTACGCTTTGCTAAAGTAGAAACTGCTCCCTCCACCTTAGGGACATGCCATAAGTCTCGTGTGGTGGCATGTCCCTAAGGTGGAGGGAACATTTTTCTAAACATCGGAGGTGGGGAAAAGGGCACACCGGGTCTATCCCACTCCTTGCTAATAATTTCTGTAAGCCTTTTAGGTATAGGAAAAATGTCAGTACACACCGGTACCGCAAAGTATCTATCCAACCTACATACTTTCTCTGGAATTGCAACCGTGTTACAATCATTCAGAGCCGCTAATACCTCCCCTAGCAATACACAGAGGTTCTCAAGCTTAAATTTAAAATTAGAAATCTCTGAATCCGGTCTCCCTGGATCAGATCCGTCACCCACAGAATGAAGCTCTCCGTCCTCATGTTCTGCAAATTGTGACGCAGTATCAGACATGGCTCTCACATCATCAGCGCGCTCTGTCCTTAACCCAGAGCTATCGCGCTTGCCTCTTAATTCAGGCAATTTAGATAATACCTCTGTCATAACAGTAGCCATGTCTTGCAAAGTGATTTGTATGGGCCTCTCTGATGCACTTGGCGCCAAAATATCACGCGCCCCCTGAGCGGGAGGCAAAGGTACTGACACGTGAGGAGAGTTAGTCGGCATAACTTCTTCCTCGTTGTCTGGTGATAATTTTTTTACAGATATAGATTGACTTTTATTCAAAGTGACATCAATACATCTAGTACACATATTTCTGTGGGGCTCCACATTGGCCTTCAAACATAGTGAACAAACAGATTCATCTGTGTCAGACATGTTTAAACAGACTCGCAATGAGACTAGCAAGCTTGGAAAAACCTTTCAAGTAAATTTACAAGCAATATAAAAAACGCTACTGCGCCTTTAAGAAGCACAAAAAAACGTCACAGTTGAAATAACAATGAACCAAATCAGTTATAGAAACCAAATTTTCACAGTAAATGTATTAAGTTAGAAAAGTATTGCACCCACTAGCAATGGATGATTAACCCCTTAACACCCAAAAACGGATAATCAATTTAACAATTAACGTTTTTTATCACAGTCAAACACACTGTCACAGGTCTGCTGTGACTGATTACCTCCCTCAAAATGACTTTTGAAGACCCCTGAGCTCTCTAGAGACGTCCTGGATCAAGGAGGAAGAAGCAGGAAGACTGAAACTGAATTTTTACTGCGCAAAAAAGCTCTAAAATAGGCTCCTCCCACTCCTATTACAACAGTGGGAAACCTCAGTTAATCGTTTCTATATAGAATTAAACAGCCATGTGGAAAATTTCATGCCCCAAAAGATTTATCACCAAAGTACCTCACAAAAAACGAATAACATGCCAGTAAACGTTTTAAACATACACTTTAAAAGTTAGATAGTGTTATTAAGCCTGCTACCAGTCGCTTCTACTGCAGTTAAGGGTTATACAATACTTCGGTATTAACAGTATTTTCTTAGTCAATTCCATTCCTTAGAAAATTACTTATTGTACATACATTCATCAGCCTGATACCAGTCGCTGCTGCATTTAAGGCTGTACTTACATTACATCGGTATCAGCAGTATTTTCTTAGTCAATTCCATTCCTTAGAAAAATAATTTACTGCACATACCTCGTTTGCAGGATTCCCCGCATGCTATTCCCTTTCTGAAAGTTACCCCACTCCTCAGAATGTGCGAGAACAGCCAGTGGATCTTAGTTACTTCTGCTAAGATCATAGAAAACGCAGGCAGATTCTTCTTCTAAATACTGCCTGAGAACAAACAGCACACTCCGGTGCCATTTAAAATAAACTTTTGATTGAAGAAATAAACTAAGTATAAAAACACCACAGACCTCTCACAACGACCTATCTAGTTGAGTTGCAAGAGAATGACTGGATATGACATGTGAGGGGAGGAGCTATATAGCAGCTCTGCTTGGGTGATCCTCTTGCAACTTCCTGTTGGGAAGGAGATATAATCCCATAGGTAATGGATGACCCGTGGACTGAATACACTTAAGAGAAATTCGGTTTAGTATCCCTTTAATTTTCAAAACATCCAATAAAATAAGACACATAAATCTGGCTCACTCCTGTCACACAAGTATAATTCATCATTGTCAAAATTGATTATTATCCCTCTTGCATGGTCACGTCCTTACCGTGTAACTATGCACTTTCCTTTTCTTGTCAATAAAAAAAGTAATTTAAAGAAAAGAGAGAAAAAAGGAAAGAAAAAAAAAAAAAAAAAAAGAAAAGAAAATAAGACACAGATTCTTAGCCACCCTCAGAGAGGACATTCTCACCCTTGTTGAGGTCCTGGGTATTTGGCAGCAAACCCTGGTAGACATGGTATGGAATCAGCCTCTGCAGAGCATCTTCAAATGAGTGGAATGAGGATTTGTAATCTGGGTGCAAGACAGATCCCTGGTTTTTGTGTAACTGTTCCAGAAAACTGAGAAAAGGAGAATAATCTATGAGATCAGTATCTTCCACCTTATGCACCAGTGCTCTACAACTTTCAATTATCATGAAGAGTCAACACCACCAATGGTCTTAACACTCAATCAAACCAGAGGGATAAGTCTCATGTAGACCAATAGTGGTTTCAACGATTGCAAATCATATAGGGTTTTTATCTCTAACAATTACCGCTATAACAAATTATGTGAAGTTGTAATGACTATTGCGCTACACCAATATTAAATTAATCAACATGGGAAGGTCAACTAGTTAACATCTTATGTAGAGATGGAACCATACATGTAAATATGCACCTTTATATTCCAAACTGCCACCAAGTGGTGTGTCCCATCAGGGCATCTGCAACTCAATCAGCCAACATGAAAACAACAATGCAATAGCACACTCCTACCCACGAGTTACAGATTTACTTATTTTGGAAACCAAACGCGCCAAAACCCAACTTTCATACTCCTTTCTAGAATAGATCTCCCAAGCAAACCATTAACACTTACCCTGCCTCCTTGCTGGGCTGTAGTGTTGGAAGATTCTTCAAGGGACCAAATTTACTTTCAAACTACAGGAAGAGAGAAAATAAATGAATACAAATGTATGCAAGACAGACTGCACATACATTTTAAGAACACAGGAAAAGTTCAGATTTACATTCATAACAGAAGTATGATTAGAAGAGAATACCAATATTAAAGGGATACTAAACCCAATTTTTTTTTCTTTCATGATTTTCTAAATTACTCCTATTCTTCGTTCTATTTAAAATTGCAGGAATGAAAGCTTTGGAGCTGGCCAATTTTTGGTTCAGCACCCTGGATAGCGCTTGTTGATTGGAGACTACATTTAGCCCACCAATCAGCAAGCACTACCCAGGTGCTGAATCTAAAATGGGCCGGCTCCAAAGCTTTCATTCTTGTTTTTTCAAATAAAGATACCAAAAGAAGAAAGTAAAATTGATACTAGGAGTAAATTAGAAAGTTGCCTAAAATTGCCTGCTCTATCTGAATAATAAAAGAAAAAAATGGGTTTAGTGTCCCTTTAAAAAAGGAAATTGAAGACACCTTATAGCTATTCATCAACGTCACGTCCCTGGCTCCAAAACTGGTTAAATAGTCCAAACTTTTACTAAACCTTTCTACGTGTACAGCAGTTCTTACAACTCCTGTAACTAAAGATCACATGCATCTTTTAGCTGTGACTAGCAGATGGCATGTACCTGAGGCTGTGCCTGGACTTGTGCAGTTGGCACCATCTGAGAAATGCCCTTGCCAACCACCTGGATCTGTAGCGCACCTTTGCCCAGACTGATTCCAGGCACAGAACTGATCACTCCGGTTTTACCCTGAATAAAAATAAATAAATAGGTGAAAACATAACCAGTGCATACTTTCACTAGAAAGTTATTAGGGTTTGCTGGGCTTGTTGAGTTTCATTCCTAAAAGAGTGGTAGTGAAAATTTGATAGGCTTAGGAAAGCTCTGTACATGTGAAGAAGAGACCTGTGAGGTTAGGAAAGCTCTGTACATGTGAAGAAGAGACCTGTGAGGTTTAGGAAAGCTCTGCACATGTGAAGAAGAGACCTGTGAGGTTTAGGAAAGCTCTGCACATGTGAAGAAGAGACCTGTGAGGTTTGGGAAAACTCTGCACATGTGAAGAAGAGACCTGTGAGGTTTGGGAAAACTCTGCACATGTGAAGAAGAGACCTGTGAGGTTTAGGAAAGCTCTGCACATGTGAAGAAGAGACCTGTGAGGTTTGGGAAAACTCTGCACATGTGAAGAAGAGACCTGTGAGGTTTGGGAAAACTCTGCACATGTGAAGAAGAGACCTGTGAGGTTTGGGAAAACTCTGCACATGTGAAGAAGAGACCTGTGAGGTTTAGGAAAGCTCTGCACATGTGAAGAAGAGACCTGTGAGGTTTGGGAAAGCTCTGTACGTGTGAAGAAGAGACCTGTGAGGTTAGGGAAAGCTCTGTACATGTGAAGAAGAGACCTGTGAGGTTTGGGAAAGCTCTGTACGTGTGAAGAAGAGATCTGTGAGGTTAGGAAAGCTCTGTACATGTGAAGAAGAGATCTGTGAGGTTAGGAAAGCTCTGTACATGTGAAGAAGAGACCTGTGAGGTTAGGAAAGCTCTGTACATGTGAAAGAGACCTGTGAGGATAGGAAAGCTCTGTACATGTGAAGAAGAGACCTATGAGGTTAAAAAAGCTCTGTACATGTAAAGAAGAGACCTGTGAGGTTTAGGAAAGCTCTGTACGTGTGAAGAAGAGACCTGTGAGGTTAGGGAAAGCTCTGTACATATGAAGAAGAGACCTGTACATGTGAAGAGACCTGTGAGGTTAAAAAAGCTCTGCACATGTGAAGAAGAGACCTGTGAGGTTTAGAAAAGCTCTGTACATGTGAAGAAGAGACCTATGAGGTTTAGAAAAGCTCTGCACATGTGAAGAAGAGACCTATGAGGCTAAGAAAGCTCTGTACATGTGAAGAAGAGACCTATGAGGCTAAGAAAGCTCTGTACATGTGAAGAAGAGACCTATGAGGCTAAGAAAGCTCTGTACATGTGAAGAAGAGACCTGTGAGGTTAGGAAAGCTCTGTACATGTGAAGAAGAGACCTGTGAGGTTTAGGAAAGCTCTGCACATGTGAAGAAGAGACCTGTGAGGTTTAGGAAAGCTCTGCACATGTGAAGAAGAGACCTGTGAGGTTTGGGAAAACTCTGCACATGTGAAGAAGAGACCTGTGAGGTTTGGGAAAACTCTGCACATGTGAAGAAGAGACCTGTGAGGTTTAGGAAAGCTCTGCACATGTGAAGAAGAGACCTGTGAGGTTTAGAAAAGCTCTGCACATGTGAAGAAGAGACCTATGAGGCTAAGAAAGCTCTGTACATGTGAATAAGAAACCTATGAGGCTAAGAAAGCTCTGTACATGTGAAGAAGAGACCTATGAGGCTAAGAAAGCTCTGTACATGTGAAGAAGAGACCTATGAGGCTAAGAAAGCTCTGTACATGTGAAGAAGAGACCTATGAGGCCAAGAAAGCTCTGTACGTGTGATGAAGAGACTTAACAGTCTAGTAAAGTTATGTTCAAGTGATGGAGACCTGGCAGCCTAACTAAGCTCTGTACAAGGTGGTTTTTGGTTTCTGTATTGGTAAACTTACTATTGAGACTGTAAGCTCTGTACAAGTTATGCAGACCAGGCAGACTAGCTAAGCTCTGTACAGGGAAGTGTTGGGGTTCTGTATCGGTAAACTTACTGGTGAGACTGTAAGCTCTATACAAGTTATGAAGACCAGGCAGGCTAGCTAAGCTCTGTACAGGGAGGTGTTGGGTTCTGTATTGGTAAACTTACTGGTGAGACTGTAAGCTCTATACAAGTTATGCAGATCAGGCAGGCTAGCTAAGCTCTGTACAGGGAGGTGTTGGGTTCTGTATTGTACACTTACTGGTGAGACTGTAAGCTCTATACAAGTTATGCAGACCAGGCAGACTAGCTAAGCTCTGTACAGGGAGGTGTTGGGGTTCTGTATTGTACACTTACTGGTGAGACTGTAAGCTCTATACAAGTTATGCAGACCAGGCAGACTAGCTAAGCTCTGTACAGGGAGGTGTTGGGTTCTGTATTGTACACTTACTGGTGAGACTGTAAGCTCTATACAAGTTATGCAGACCAGGTAGACTAGCTAAGCTCTGTACAGGGAGGTGTTGGGGTTCTGTATTGTACACTTACTGGTGAGACTGTAAGCTCTATACAAGTTATGCAGACCAGGCAGGCTAGCTAAGCTCTGTACAGGGAGGTGTTGGGGTTCTGTATTGTACACTTACTGGTGAGACTGTAAGCTCTATACAAGTTATGCAGACCAGGCAGACTAGCTAAGCACTGTACAGGGAGGTGTTGGGGTTCTGTATTGTACACTTACTGGTGAGACTGTAAGCTCTATACAAGTTATGCAGACCAGGCAGACTAGCTAAGCTCTGTACAAGGAGGTGTTGGGGTTCTGTATTGAACACTTACTGGTGAGACTGTAAGCTCTATACAAGTTATGCATACCAGGCAGGCTAGCTAAGCTCTGTACAGGGATGTGTTGGGGTTCTGTATTAGTAAACTTACTGGTGAGACTGTAAGCTCTATACAAGTTATGCATACCAGGCAGGCTAGCTAAGCTCTGTACAGGGAGGTGTTGGGGTTCTGTATTGTACACTTACTGGTGAGACAGTAAGCTCTATACAAGTTATGCATACCAGGCAGGCTAGCTAAGCTCTGTACAGGGAGGTGTTGGGGTTTTGTATTGGTAAACTTACTGGTAAGACTGTAAGCTCTATAAAAGTTATGCAGATCAGGCAGGCTAGCTAAGCTCTGTACAGGGAGGTGTTGAGGTTCTGTGTTGTACACTTACTGGTGAGACTGTAAGCTCTGTACAAGTTATGCAGACCAGGCAGGCTAGCTAAGCTCTGTACAGGGAGGTGTTGGGGTTCTGTATTGGTAAACTTACTGTTGAGACTGTAAGCTCTATACAAGTTATGCAGACCAGGCAGGCTAGCTAAGCTCTGTACAGGGAGGTGTTGGGGTTCTGTATTGTACACTTACTGGTGAGACTGTAAGCTCTATACAAGTTAAGCAGACCAGGCAGGCTAGCTAAGCTCTGTACAGGGAGGTGTTGGGTTCTGTATTGGTAAACTTACTGGTGAGACTGTAAGCTCTATACAAGTTATGCAGACCAGACAGGCTAGCTAAGCTCTGTACAGGGAGGTGTTGGGGTTCTGTATTGTACACTTACTGGTGAGACTGTAAGCTCTATACAAGTTATGCAGACCAGACAGGCTAGCTAAGCTCTGTACAGGGAGGTGTTGGGTTCTGTATTGTACACTTACTGGTGAGACTGTAAGCTCTATACAAGTTATGCAGACCAGGCAGGCTAGCTAAGCTCTGTACAGGGAGGTGTTGGGGTTCTGTATTGGTAAACTTACTGGTGAGACTGTAAGCTCTGTAAAAGTTATGCAGACCAGGCAGGCTAGCTAAGCTCTGTACAGGGAGGTGTTGGGGCTCTGTATTGTACACTTACTGGTGAGACTGTAAGCTCTATACAAGTTATGCAGACCAGGCAGACTAGCTAAGCTCTGTACAGGGAGGTGTTGGGTTCTGTATTGTACACTTACTGGTGAGACTGTAAGCTCTATACAAGTTATGCAGACCAGGCAGGCTAGCTAAGCTCTGTACAGGGAGGTGTTGGGGCTCTGTATTGTACACTTACTGGTGAGACTGTAAGCTCTATACAAGTTATGCAGACCAGGCAGACTAGCTAAGCTCTGTACAGGGAGGTGTTGGGTTCTGTATTGTACACTTACTGGTGAGACTGTAAGCTCTATACAAGTTATGCATACCAGGCAGACTAGCTAAGCTCTGTACAGGGAGGTGTTGGGTTATGTATTGTACACTTACTGGTGAGACTGTAAGCTCTATACAAGTTATGCAGACCAGGCAGACTAGCTAAGCTCTGTACAGGGAGGTGTTGGGGTTCTGTATTGTACACTTACTGGTGAGACTGTAAGCTCTATACAAGTTATGCAGACCAGGCAGACTAGCTAAGCTCTGTACAGGGAGGTGTTGGGTTATGTATTGTACACTTACTGGTGAGACTGTAAGCTCTATACAAGTTATGCAGACCAGGCAGACTAGCTAAGCTCTGTACAGGGAGGTGTTGGGGTTCTGTATTGTACACTTACTGGTGAGACTGTAAGCTCTATACAAGTTATGCAGACCAGGCAGGCTAGCTAAGCTCTGTACAGGGAGGTGTTGGGTTCTGTATTGGTAAACTTACTGGTGAGACTGTAAGCTCTATACAAGTTATGCAGACCAGACAGGCTAGCTAAGCTCTGTACAGGGAGGTGTTGGGGTTCTGTATTGTACACTTACTGGTGAGACTGTAAGCTCTATACAAGTTATGCAGACCAGGCAGACTAGCTAAGCTCTGTACAGGGAGGTGTTGGGGTTCTGTATTGTACACTTACTGGTGAGACTGTAAGCTCTATACAAGTTATGCAGACCAGGCAGACTAGCTAAGCTCTGTACAGGGAGGTGTTGGGTTCTGTATTGTACACTTACTGGTGAGACTGTAAGCTCTATACAAGTTATGCAGACCAGACAGGCTAGCTAAGCTCTGTACAGGGAGGTGTTGGGGTTCTGTATTGTACACTTACTGGTGAGACTGTAAGCTCTATACAAGTTATGCAGACCAGGCAGACTAGCTAAGCTCTGTACAGGGAGGTGTTGGGGTTCTGTATTGTACACTTACTGGTGAGACTGTAAGCTCTGTACAAGTTATGCAGACCAGGTAGACTAGCTAAGCTCTGTACAGGGAGGTGTTGGGTTATGTATTGTACACTTACTGGTGAGACTGTAAGCTCTATACAAGTTATGCAGACCAGGTAGACTAGCTAAGCTCTGTACAGGGAGGTGTTGGGTTCTGTATTGTACACTTACTGGTGAGACTGTAAGCTCTGTACAAGTTATGCAGACCAGGTAGGCTAGCTAAGCTCTGTACAGGGAGGTGTTGGGTTATGTATTGTACACTTACTGGTGAGACTGTAAGCTCTATACAAGTTATGCAGACCAGGTAGACTAGCTAAGCTCTGTACAGGGAGATGTTGGGTTCTGTATTGTACACTTACTGGTGAGACTGTAAGCTCTATACAAGTTATGCAGACCAGACAGGCTAGCTAAGCTCTGTACAGGGAGGTGTTGGGTTCTGTATTGTACACTTACTGGTGAGACTGTAAGCTCTATACAAGTTATGCAGACCAGGCAGACTAGCTAAGCTCTGTACAGGGAGGTGTTGGGGTTCTGTATTGTACACTTACCGGTGAGACTGTAAGCTCTATACAAGTTATGCAGACCAGGTAGGCTAGCTAAGCTCTGTACAGGGAGGTGTTGGGTTCTGTATTGTACACTTACTGGTGAGACTGTAAGCTCTATACAAGTTATGCAGACCAGGCAGGCTAGCTAAGCTCTGTACAGGGAGGTGTTGGGGTTCTGTATTGTACACTTACTGGTGAGACTGTAAGCTCTATACAAGTTATGCAGACCAGGCAGACTAGCTAAGCTCTGTACAGGGAGGTGTTGGGTTCTGTATTGTACACTTACTGGTGAGACTGTAAGCTCTATACAAGTTATGCAGACCAGGCAGACTAGCTAAGCTCTGTACAGGGAGGTGTTGGGGTTCTGTATTGTACACTTACTGGTGAGACTGTAAGCTCTGTACAGGGAGGTGTTGGGGTTCTGTATTGTACACTTACTGGTGAGACTAAGCTTGCTAGATTTAGGAGGTGAACAACAGAGTTGAGTGTATAAATCCCAATCTTTACCTGCGATTGCACTGGATGCGTAGTAACAGATCTGCCAGGCGCTGCAGTCATTTTTCCTGGTGGGCTGGAATACACATTCGAGTCTGAAGGCACCGCCGTAGCTGCAGAACCTGTGCAACAAGGGAGTCAGTCAAATGATGGACCTTTTCTGGTGAAATTTAACAACAAGCTACAATGCAGCACAGAAGCGTAAGGGAGGTTATGAATAAAATATCAAAAAGATTTATCATATGGTAGAAGGAAGTTTAAATATAGGGACACTAAACCCACATTTTTTTCTTTATTTTTCTTTATTTTAAAAGTGGGAATGTAAGCTTCGGAGCCGACCCATTTTTGGTTCAGCACCTAGGAAGCTCTTGCTGATTGGTGGCTAAAATATAGCGAGCGCTATCCAGGGTGCTGAACCTGAAATGGGTCAGCACCTAAGCTTTACATTACTGCTTTACAAATAAAGATAGCAAAGGAACGAAGAAAAATTTATAATAGGAGTAAATTAGAAAGTTGCTTAAAATTGCATGCTCTATCTGAATCATTAACCCTTTGGCTGCTAAGCCATTTCTCACCTGGGCGCTAAAATTTTATTTTTATTTATTTATATTTTTTAAAACATTTTTTGTAACTTTTTTTTCTTCTTTTTACAGGTTAAGCGATTACCTTTCCAACAATGGGTCTTGGGGGTCTGTAGCTGCTTAGATGCCTGAGATACAGGCTACTAAGCAGCATGCCCCCTCCTCCTATACTTAACATTAAGTATAAATAAAGTTGCGCAGTGACGTCATCACGTAATTGAGCGTGACGTCACCGCGCATCACGTGAAGCCCCGGCGATGCCTGTCACTCTACAGGCACGATCGCCGGGGTAGGAGCAGTAAGGAGCCCCCAGATCTCCCTCAAGGTGGGAGAGTGCTAGTGACGGCTCTGAGCCGTCTTTAGCACCAGAGTGAGAAACTCTGTGACGGCTCAGAGCCGTCATTAGCACTCAAAGGGTTAAAGAAAATATTTGGGTTTAGCGTCCCTTTAAAGATTCAGACAGAGCATACAATTTAAAAAATAAATACAATTCTAATTTACTTCTATTATTTGTTGTCTTTGTTGTAGAGATACCTAGGTAGGTGGTGTCTGGAGTACTAAATGGTCGGGGGAAAAAAAAAAGGCCACCTAGAGCTCTTGCAAAAGGATAACATTTTTGCAAAACTGCAGCCATATAGTGCTTCCGACACGTGCACACTCCTGAGCTTATTTTCCTGCTCCTTCAAAAAAAAATACTAAGAGAATGAAGCAAATGTGATTATAGAAGCAAATTGCAAAGATGTTTAAAATGAGATGCTCTACCTGGATCATTAAAAAAATAAACAAAAATTATGTTTACCAGATAATTTCCTTTCCTTCTGTATGAGAGTCCACGGCTTCATTCATTACTTGTGGGAAATACAGAACCTAGCCAACAGGAGGAGGCAAAGACACCCCCCCAGCCAAAGGCTTAAATACCTCCCCCCACTCCCCTCATCCCCCAGTCATTCTGCCAAGGAAACAAGGAACAGTAGGAGAAATATCAGGGTATAAAAGGTGCCAGAAGAATAACAACAAAAATTTAGGTCCGCCCAACGGAGAAAAACGGGCAGGGGCTGTGGACTCTCCTCATACAGAAGGAAGGAAATTATAAGGTAAGCATAATTTATGTGTTCCTTCTAAATATAAGGAGACTCCACTGCTTCATTCCTTACTTGTGGGAAACATATACCCAAGCTCTAGAGGACACTGAATGAAAACGGGAGGGTAAAAAGAGGCAGACCTATTCTGAGGACACCACAGCCTGCAAAAAAAAAAAGAAGCTACTTCAGCCAAAGCAAAAACGTCAAATTTGTAAAAAAATTTTTAAAAAAAAAAGGTATGTAAGGAGGACCAGGAAGGCGCCCTACAAATCTGCTCCATAGAGGCCTCATTCTTGAAGGCCCAAGATGAAGCCACAGCTCTAGTTGAGTGAGCCTCTGAGGAAGATTATGTCCCGCTGATTCATATGCTAAGCGGATAATGCTCCTCAACCAAAAAAGATATGGAAGTGGAAGAAGCCTTCTGCCCTCTACGCTTCCCAGAATAGACAACAAACTAGGACGAAGTCTGTATAAATTCCTTCGTAGCCTGAAGATAGAATTTCAAAGCCCGAACCACATCCAAATTATGAACTAATCGTTCCTTCGAAAAAGGAGGGTTGGGACACAAGGAAGGAACCACAATCTCCTGATTTATGTTGCAATCAGACACAACCTTAGGGAGAAATCCCAACCCAGTATGAAGAACAGCCTTATCAGCATGAAAAAAACAGATAAGGAGACTCACATTGCAAGGCCTCCATCTCAGAGACTCTGCGTGTCGAAGCAATAGCCAGTAGAAAAAAAAAAGAACCTTTCACAACAGTAATTTAATGTCAACTGAATGCATAGGCTCATACGGAGCCCTGTGCAAAACTTTGAGAACTAGATTTAAGTTCAAGGGAGGAGCAGTATGTCTAAACAGAGGCCTGATTCTAGACAGTGCCTCAACAAAAGACAGGAAGCTCAGCGAGCCTATTGTGCAATAACAGATAGAGCCGAAATCTGTTCCTTTAAAGAAATAGCGGCAAGTCCCTTCTCCAAACCATCTTAGAGAAAGGAAAGAATCCTGGACACCTTGACCTTATGCCAGGGGAATCCACGCTCTTCACACCAGAATAAGTAGGTCCTACACACCTTATAATAGACGTGGCGGGTGACCGAAGCTTGCTCCTGCTTGGTGCGGGCCATTACTCGAGGGAGAAGTGTTAACGGTGGAAAAATGTAAACTAGGCTGAACCTCCAAGGCACTGCTAATGCATCTATCAGCTCTGCCTGAGGATCCCTGGACCGCGACCCGTATCTGGGTAGTTTGGTATTGAGTCAAGATGCCATGAGATCTTTCTCCGGCGTCCACCATC
The DNA here is from genome assembly GCF_027579735.1 of Bombina bombina. NCBI lineage: Eukaryota > Metazoa > Chordata > Amphibia > Anura > Bombinatoridae > Bombina > Bombina bombina. The sequence goes on along the minus strand of NC_069505.1, from coordinate 491,245,058 downwards.
TCTTGCAAATCTCCGCAAACACCTCGGGATGGAGAGACCATTCCCTCAGATGAAACGATTGTCTGCTGAGAAAATCCGCTTCCCAGTTGTCCACACCCGGAATGTGGATTGCTGACAGCAAGCAGTTGCGGGCCTCGGCCCATTCCAGAATCTGAGATACTTCCCTCATTGCTAGGGACCTCCTCATTTCCCCCTCATGGTTGATGTAAGCCACCGAGGTTATGTTGGCTGATTGGAATTTGATAAACTGGGACGAACCCAGAAGAGGCCAAGCCTTCAGAGCATTGAAGATCGCTGTAAGTTCCAAAATGTTGATCGGGAGGAGAGATTCCTCTAGAGTCCACAGGCCCTGTGCCTTCCTGGCACCCCAAACAGCTCCCTATCCTGATAGACTTGCGTCCGTAGTCACAATCTCCCAGGATGGTCTCAAGAAGGATGTCCCATGGGACAGGTGATCTGGACAGAGTCACTAAGAGATCGATTCTCTCGATCGGTTGTCCAAAGAAATCTGTTGAGACAGATCTGAGTGGTCGCCGTTCCACTGCCTCAGCATGCCCAGCTGAAGAGGTCTGAGATGGAATCTTGCAAATGGGATGACATTTATGCTGGACACCATAAATCCAATTACCTCCATACACCGGGCCACAGAGGGCCTTGAGAAGGTCAAGACAATTAGAAGTAATTTTGCAACGTCTCTGGTCTGTAAGAAATATCCTCCTGGATATGGAATCTATTATCGTAACCAGGAATTCCACTCTGGTACTGGGAACCAGAGAACTTTTCCCTAAGTTTATCTTCCATCCATGGGATCGTAGAAGAGCTCTTGACTAGTCCTCTGCCAGCCGACAGGACGGAGCCTGAACCAGGATGTCGTCCAAGTATGGTGCTACTGCAATACCTCTGGATCTCGCCACTGCAAGCAGAACCCCCAGAACCATTGTAAAGACTTTTGGGGCAGTAGCTAGAACAAATGGAAGAGCAATTAACTGGAAGTGCTGGTCCAGAAACACAAATCTTAAGAACTTGAAGTGATCCTTGTGTATTGGCACATAAAGGTAAGCATCCGTCAAGTCTATTGTGGTCATGAACTGTCCCTCTTGAACTAAGGGCAGAATGGACCTCATCGTCTCCATCTTGAACGATGGGACCAACAGGAACTTGTTTAAACACTTTAGGTCCAAAATTGGGCGAAACATACCCTCCTCCTTTGAGACTACAAAAAGGTTTGAGTAGTACCCCAGACCTCTCTCTAGAGGTACTGGCACAATTACTCCCAGGGAGGAGAGATCCTCACGCACCCTAGAAAAGCTTCTCGTTTTTCTGGTCTTGAAGACAGGTTTGATAAGAGGAATCTGCCCCTAGGTGGATGAAATTTGAAACCCAAGGGTCTTGTACGTCCCCAAGCCAAGTCTCCACAAAGAGAGATATAGTCTGCCCCAACACGATCCAGCAACGGATCAGGGGCCGCCCCTTCATGCCGATTTTGTTGTTGATTTCGGCGGGCTTCTTATTCTGCTTGAATTTATTCCAAGATTGAGACGATTTCCGAGTTCCCTTGGACTGCTCAGTCTTCGTGTAAGGCTGCTGGCGTTGGGATTTATCCAAACGAAAGGGACGAAAATTAGGACCCTGTCCTTTAGGTTTATTCTTCTTATCCTGCGGTAGAAAGGCACCTTTGCCCCCAGTGACTGTGGATATGATTGAGTCCAGGCCTGGACCGAAAAGAATCTTCCTCTTAAATGGAAGGGAAAATAATCTAGATTTTAAAGTCATGTCCGCAGACCAAGTCTTTAGCCAGAGTGCCCTACGGGCTAGAACAATAAAACCTGATGTCTTGGCATTCAGGCGAATCATCTGCATATTGGCATCGCAGATAAAAGAATTAACTATCCTCAAGGCCTTAATTCTTTCCCGGATCTCGTCAAGGGGAGTTTCCACCTCGATCATCTCTGATAGAAAGTCGCACCTATAGGTAGCGACTCCAGCCACCGCCGCAGCAGGTTGAAACAAATACCCCGTGTGCTGAAACAGCCTTCTTAACAGAATTTCTAGCTCCTTATCCATGGGCCACTTAAACGACAAACTATCCTCAAGCGGGATAGTAGTGCGCTTAGCAAGCGTGGAGATGGCTCCATCCACCTTAGGGCCGGAACTCCACAACTCTAATGGAGAGTCCGGTACCGGGAACAATTTCTTAAAGGAAGAAGGGGAAAAAGAAGATCCAAGTCTCTCCCATTCATTCTTAATAATATTTGCCATCTGTACGAGAAAGTCTGTGGTACCACCCTGTCCTCCTAAACCTTATCAAGCTTAAGAATAGAAGGTTCCTCGGATAATTTAGGTTCTGGAACCTCTAAAGTAGCCAACACTTCTTTTAACAGAAAGCGTAAATGTTCAATTCTAAATCTAAAGTCTGGTTTCTCCGTAGCCAGAGGTTTAGAAGAAGCAGATTCTGAACCAGAAAGAGCATCCTCTGAAGTATCAGAGGCGTCCTCATCAGTGGATAATCTTGTATCCGATAAATCCAACAAGTTGGTAGATGACCCCTGGGAAAGATAGCAATATTTGACCTTTCGTTTGCGCTTAGCAGGGCGAGGTAAAGCACCAAAGGCCACAGACACTGCCGTTTGTAGCTGATCAGTAAAGTCTGGCGGCAAGAGGGCCCCTCCCGAAGGAGGATTAGCAGTGCAATGGGAAGCTGCATGTGTAATAGGAGACAACAGCAGGGAAGGCACCTCACGGGACGGAGACCCCTCAGAGGTGGACGGCTCAGTGGTACTAAACATCTTGGTTTTCTTAGATATAAGTACTTTATCAAGGCATGTGGAACATAATTGAGCAGGCAGGTATACCGCAGCCTCGTCACAATAAAAACAGGTATTAGATTTTGGTAAAGAGGGAGTACCCTCTAACGTATCAGAGTCCTCCATAAGCTTGAGCTTTTAAGATGGACTATAGAAAAAGATAAATGGCACCTTTATACTCCCAATGGCTGGGGCACTCACCACCTCCTAAGACCCAGGCTCCATAGAGAAACCGCTTTGTCTCCTGTAAACCGCACGCTCAGGAAAGAGAAAATCAATGAGACCCCACCCGGTCACGTGGTGTGCCATGCAGGACCACCCCTGCTCCTATAATAAGTTTGCCAAACCTAACAGGCCGCGCAGTTATCCAAAAACCAAGGTAAAACCTGAATGTTCCAACATCTGCCAAAGCCTCATCTCACACATGTCACAGCATAAAACATAAAAAAGCAAATTATGCATAAATCCCCCCTGTTCAATAATCCCCTTCCGGAGATATTAACCCTTGATACCATACAGATAAAGGAGCCACATTGTGACCCTGTCTTCTTGCGTTATCATACGAGTATAAAATGAAACAATCTTACCGGAATCGCTGCCGTGGAACAGGCACACAGCCTCTCAAGTTTGACAGTCTTGTAGCATCGCACCTGACATGGACTTGAGTGATAGAAGCAGGCAGTGAAACTCGTCAACACCGATTGCTTAGGAGCTGTTAATAAGAGTCTGGATGGTTTTGTAGAAAGACTCTCCCTGCATCTCCAGACCCTAACATTCGTTAATGCTCTCACTGAGAGGCTGACAAGACTACTTAAAACTCCAGTCCCATGCCGAAGAGTACTACCCTCCATAAGAGACTACTCTTAAATCTTCTGACACTTCTCTCCCCTCCTGTGACGAAAGGCAAAGAATGACTGGGGGATGAGGGGAGTGGGGGAGGTATTTAAGCCTTTGACTGGGGTGTCTTTACCTCCTCCTGGTGGCCAGCTTCTGTATTCCCACAAGTAATGAATGAAGCCATGGACTCTCCCCTCATATTAAGAAGGAAATAATAGATTTTAGCTTCATGTCCCTTTACCATCTACAACACTGAATGCATTCCTGGGTTCTGGCAATGCCTTCTTAATGTAAAGATTCTAAAGTGTTGAAAATAGATAGATGTACGTTCTAAGAAGAGGTTACAACTAGAAGAGCCAATAGATGAGACCTTACATATTAAAAGGACATTGAACAACTCTTCCTTTTGTGTAAAAATCTTCTTGCACCACAATTAACCTGCAAATGCGGAGAATCAAATCTCTGGTTTAGGTAATTTGCAGCATTTTGAAAACCTAAGCTACAGATTTTGCTTTTTGGCCTTTTGTTAAAAGCTAAACCTAGGTAGGCTCATATGCCAATTTCAAAGCCTTTGAAAGCCACCTCTTATCTCGATGAATTGTTATAGTTTTCACAGCAAAACAGTGCTAGTTTATGTATGCCATATAGATAACAGTGTGCTCACTCCGTAGAGTCTGTCAAAAGAACTGAAATAAGGGGGCAGTCTGCAGAGGCTTAGATACAAGGTAATCACAGAGGTAAAAAGTATATTAATATAACTATTGGTTATGCAAAACTGGGGAATGTGTAAAAGGATTTATATATTTAGACAACAATAATTCTAGTCCCTTTAAATTACATGGAAGGGGTCAAAAAAGAAAAAAAAATTAGGCTGACATCAGCTGCAAGGAGATAGTCCACCCGCAGTGCCAGACCACTTGTGTGCCAATCATTAATGATATTGGAGCGGCCCCTGTGGCACTGCGCATGCAGGCTCATTTGGATAACAAATATTATGCAAATGATAGTTATTCTGAGCACAGTGATTGGACCGTTCCAATCAATGCCTCATCTACAGGTTGCCTTGGATTTTATCAGAATTTTTATGTAAGTACAAGATCATTTGTTATTGTAAGACACAGTGCAAAAGCAAAGTTAAAAGGGACATTAAATCTAAAAAAAAATATTTCATGATCCAGATAAATCCTATCATCTTAAACAACTTTCTAAATGACATATGTGCAGCCACCAATCCGCAGCTTCTGAGCCTACCTAGGTATACTTTTCACCAAATGATACAAAAAGAATGCAAAACAATAAGAAAATAGAAATACATTGGAAAGTTATTTAAAACTGAAAGCTCTACCTGAATCACAAAAGAAAGAAAAGAAAAAGTTTTCAAGGTCCCTTTAACTGTTCCTTTTAAAGGGACATAAGAAAAACTATTGTTTAGTGAAAACAAATTTGGCTTTTCCAGTCCTGAAAACAGAAAGTGCACATGGCAGGCTTAAAACTCTGTATCTAATTTGCTGTTTGACTTCAAAAAATATAAAATAAACAAACAATGAGGATTTTGTGAACAACAACAATTCACAAAGGCAATCCAAGTCTTCTCCAGAATCAATTCAAAATTGGCTCCACAATCTGGTAGAAACATGAACATTCAAAAACAACTGCAGCAAACCAGGTGTTAATCTGTCATAACTATTGTCAGAGTCTGCTGATAGGTTAATCGAAGAAAACTGCAGAAAAATGTAAATAGGGCGTTTACTGTCCCTTTAAAGCTACACAAGATAGTTGCTGTGGATGGATAAAAAGGAACCAAAATAAGGGAAAGCAAAGCTTAATATGGCAGTACACCTAGAATTTTACCTGATCCTTTGACCAAAACTGTAGCCTGGTGGTGATGCTGCTGTTGGTGTTGCTGCTGTTGGTGTTGCTGCTGCTGCTGTTGGTGCTGCTGCTGCTGTTGGTGCTGCTGTTGGAGTATTGTAGAAAGCTGGACAGCAGAGCCACAACCTGTTCCTGCCTGTCCCTTAGAAAGATCCCCATGAGAAACAGGTGCTGACTGAACGAGAACCTGACCAGGGGAATGTCCATGAAGTTGAGGCACTGGTTGACCAGGACCACTGATTAAAACAGAAGACTGTTGTGGGGTGCTGTACTGCCCACTTATACCTGGGGAGGACTGGGTACTTGGAGGAAGTTGCTGGGAGGAAATCATAAGCCCTTGCATCTGGTAGAAAAAAACATAAGTTGGTCAATCACTAGCATGACATAAGCAAAGAGCTGAACAAAATGACATTGCTTCATCTTCTTCATTACCTGTTGGTACCTGTCCAACAAGTGTTTCTGCTGCTGGGGAAGTGCGTTAGACAAAGCCTGGAATTGGCTTGGCGTCATCTGAAATGTGCGCTGTGTCTCCGAGCTGAGGTGTAAAGGCTGCCCCGGATTCTGTCCCTTGATGGGGGTTTGAGGATGGAATTGCAGCTGGAATGAATGCGTTTGGGGATCGCTAGAGGATGGGGTAGCGTGCAAGGAGATGGGAAAGGACCCTCGTATATCATTAGGGGTACTGCTGAGCTGTACCTGTAGTTGAAGGTGGGGTTGAGGGGATGATAGGTTTTGTGGGCCCTCTGGTGTCATTTGCTGGTGGGAAGCAAAGGTGCTTTGTACCTGAGGCTGAGATGGGGGACGCAGAGGATGTTGAGAAGATCCATGAGGAGAGGATGATGGGATCTGATTCTGGATTACAAAAAGGTTTTGCATCTGCTGAGGTGTGCAGGAACGAGAGAGGGGCTCTGAGGGGGGGCGTGGGATGCTCTGTGGTTGGGAAGGAGGACGCGAATGGGGACGTGAGGGAGGCCGTGATAATGGCTGAGGCTGGGAAGGGGGACGGGACTGGTGGGGAGACTGCATCTGTGAAAGGTGGGGGCCAGAGGAGGGCTGTACTTGGGGACTGGGTGGGTGAGGTAGCGAGTGGGAAGGGGAGGCACCAGGAACCTTCTGCTGTCCAGGAGGAATCTGCAAGGACAGAAACGTACAGAGTTGATCATCTACCTGGGCCACCAATAAAATACCATCTTATTACAATACACCTACAATATAAATAATATTTATTTGCATTTCCTGGACAAAGTCCACAACACAATCTCCAAAATTGGAATTTCACATAGCTTTAGAAAATAAGTTTGTTTGTTCTATATAAGTACATTCCAACAATACAATTAGAAACATGCATTATTATTTTTTTAGGCACTTTCTTCTTACTGCACAAATTTGTTAGCAGAATTTAAACTGTAAATTAAAATTGGCTATTTTCTAGTTTTCATATTTTTTTTATAAACCGTAGATAAACTACAGATACAATCCCAATTCATTATCACAAAGGCTAGCAATAAGTGCATTAAAAAAACGTATTTAAACTTTATGAAAAAAATGTAACTAAAAATATAACAATTATTTGAACACTCAAGAAAAAGGGGAAAAAATAAATTTAAAATCAGCGTGTAGAAAATCTGGAAAATACTTCAGTGAGAGTGGGAAAGTGTCTCAGAACAACAAGTTTCAGAAGTTATTTAATGTGCAGGGAGAGAGCAGGTAATTAACGAGAGCAGCAGCTTTTGCAGGAGAAGAAATTAGTGAGAAATACGGAGGTACAGAGCAAGCAAGAGGGTAAATCCAAAGGAAGAAACGACACCGGCTGAAGGGAGGGGGAATTTCACAGGGATTACGGAGGTGCGTACACATTTCTATATAAAAATGGCCGTATGGCAAAGGAAATATTAAAAGTGTAATTTCAGTCGAATTTGAGAGCATGTTATTTTAAGACTAGTAACCCTGCAACACTGCACAGGGTTAGACACATAGTAGAGGTACAGAAAACCGGAAAATTAGCACTGATCCAATCATCAGTGATAGTTCAACAGTTTGGTCGCGTAACTTGCCCTGCTGACTAAATCAGCGTCTGTTTCCGCTCTTGACCAGCAGTGCTCTGCAGGTCCTGAGCGGTTCTTCCATGTGTTTAACAGGGGTTAAACACATAGGTGCAGGGTTGGTAGATTTACAATCACATGCTAATTAGAGCATGTACATTTTCCAACTATGACCGCCCATTAATTTTCAAATCTATATTTATTTTATTAACATTTTAATTTAATTAGCAATATTATTTATGAAATTCTAGGATGTGTCTTGAGGGACTTGTCCTGTTAACTCCATACCTAACCTGACTAAAAAGTAAATTTATGCTTACCTGATAAATTAATTTCTTCTATGGTACGACGAGTCCACGGATTCATCCTTTACTTGTGGGATATTTTCCTCCTGCTAACAGGAAGTGGCAAAGAGGACCACAGCAGAGCTATCTATATAGCTCCTCCCTTAGCTCCACCCCCCAGTCATTCGACCGAAGGTATAGGAAGAAAAAGGAGAAACTAAATCCTTTACTTGTGGGATACAATACCAAAGCTACAGGACACGGATGAACGGGAGGGACAAGACAGATGGTTAAACAGAAGGCACCACTGCTTGAAGAACTTTTCTCCCAAAAATAGCCTCCGAAGAAGCAAAAGTATAAAATTTGTAAAATTTGGAAAAGGTATGAAGCGAAGACCAAGTCGCAGCCTTACAAATCTGTTCAACAGAAGCATCATTTTTAAAAGCCCATGTGGAAGCCACCGCTCTAGTAGAGTGAGCTGTAATCCTTTCAGGAGGCTGCTGTCCAGCAGTCTCGTATGCCAAACGGATGATGCTTTTAAGCCAAAAAGAAAGAGGTAGCCGTAGCTTTTTGACCTCTACGTTTTCCAGAACAGACAACAAACAAAGATGATGTTTGACGGAAATCTTTGGTTGCTTGCAAGTAAAACTTCAAAGCACGAACCACGTCCAAGTTGTGCAACAGACGCTCCTTCTTAGAAAAAAGATTAGGACACAGAGAAGGAACAACAATTTCCTGATTGATATTCCCAATAGTAACAACCTTAGGAAGGAATCAAGGTTTGGTACGCAAAACCACCTTATCAGCACGGAAAACAAGATAAGGTGAGTCACATTGCAATGCAGATAGTTCAAAAACTCTTCTAGCCGAAGAGATAGCAACTAAAAACAGAACTTTCCAAGATAGAAGCTTAATATCTATGGAATGCATAGGTTCAAACGGAACCCCTTGAAGAACATTTAGAACTAAATTCAAACTCCATGGCGGAGCAACAGGTTTAAACACAGGCTTGATTCTAACTAGAGCCTGACAGAACGACTGAACGTCTGGAACATCTGCCAGACGCTTGTGCAGTAGAATTGATAAAGCAGATATCTGTCCCTTTAAGGAACTAGCTGATAGCCCCTTCTCCAATCCTTCTTGGAGAAAAGACAAAATCCTAGGAATCCTGATCTTACTCCATGAGTAGCCTTTGGATTCGCACCAATAAAGATATTTACGCCATATCTTACGATACATTTTCCTAGTGACAGGCTTTCGAGCCTGGATCAAGGTATCTATGACCGACTCAGAAAAACCCTGCTTGGATAGAATCAAGCGTTCAATCTCCAAGCAGTCAGCTGCAGAGAAACTAGATTTGGATGCTGGAACGGACCCTGAATCAGAAGGTCCTGTCTCAGTGGCAGAGTCCTTGGTGGAAGAGATGACCTGTCCACCAGGTCTGCATACCAAGTCCTGCATGGCCACGCAGGTGCTATCAAAATCACTGAAGCTCTCTCCTGTTTGAGTCTGGCAATCAAACGAGGAAGGAGAGGAAATGGTGGAAACACATATGCCAGGTTGAACGACCAGGGTACTGCTAGAGCATCTATCAGTACTGCCTGAGACGCCATCAGATCCAATTCTGGTGTGCCCCATTGATGAATCAATTGTGCAAACACCTCGGGATGGAGTTCCCACTCCCCCGGATGAAAAGTCTGACGACTTAGAAAATCCGCTTCCCAGTTCTCCACTCCTGGGATATAGATTGCTGATAGATGGCAAGAGTGAGTCTCTGCCCATCTAATTATTTTGGTAACCTCTATCACCGCTAGAGAACTCTTTGTCCCCCCTGATGATTGATATATGCTACAGTTGTGATATTGTCTGACTGGAATCTTATGAATCTGGCCGAAGCCAGCAGAGGACACGCCTGAAGCGCGTTGAATATCACTCTCAGTTCTAGAATATTTATCGGGAGGAGAGCCTCCTCCTGAGTCCACAAACCCTGTGCTTTCAGGGAATTCCAGACTGCACCCCAGCCCAATACGCTGGCGTCAGTCACTATGACCCACGCTGGCCTGCGGAAGCACATTCCCTTGGACAGATGATCCTGTAACAACCACCAAAGAAGAGAGTCTCTGGTCTCTTGATATAGATTTATCTGAGGAGATAAATCTGCATAATCCCCATTCCACTGTTTGAGCATGCATAGTTGCAGTGGTCTGAGATGCAAGCGAGCAAATGGAACTATGTCCATTCCCGCTACCATTAGTCCGATTACCTCCATACACTGAGCCACTGACGGCCGAGGAATGGAATGAAGAGCTCGGCAGATGGTTAGAATCTTTGATTTCCTGACCTCCGTCAGAAAAATTTTCATGTCCACCGAATCTATCAGAGTTCCCAGGAATGGAACTCTTGTGAGAGGGATAAGTGAACTATTTTTTACGTTCACCTTCCACCTGTGAGATCTTAGAAAAGTCAACACGATGTCCGTGTGAGACTTGGCTAGCTGGTAAGTTGATGCCTGAATTAAGATATCGTCCAGATAAGGCGCCACTGCTATGCCCTGCGGCCTTAGAACCGCCAGAAGGGACCCTAGCACCTTTGTGAAAATTCTGGGAGCTGTGGCCAACTCGAAGGGAAGAGCCACAAACTGGTAATGCTTGTCCAGAAAGGTGAACCAGAGGAACTGGTGATGATCTTTGTGGATAGGAATGTGTAGATACGCATCCTTTAAGTCCACGGTGGTCATATATTAACCCTCCTGGATCATTGGTAAAATAGTCCGAATGGTCTCCATCTTGAAAGATGGGACTCTGAGGAATTTGTTTAGGATCTTGAGATCTAAAATTGGTCTGAAGGTTCCCTCTTTTTTGGGAACCACAAACAGATTGGAGTAAAACCCCTGCCCCCTGTTCTGCTTTCGGAACTTGGCGGATCACTCCCATGGTATATAGGTCTCCTACACAGCGTAAGAACGCCTCTCTTTTTGTCTGGTTTGCAGACAATTGAGAAAGATGGAATCTCCCCCTTGGAGGAGAATCTTTGAAATCTAGAAGATACCCCTGGGTTACGATTTCTAAAGCCCAGGAGTCCTGAACATCTCTTGCCCAAGCCTGAGCAAAGAGAGAAAGTCTGCCCCCTACTAGATCCGGTCCAGGATCGGGGGCTACCCCTTCATGCTGTCTTGGTGGCAGCAGCGGGCTTCTTGGCCTGTTTACCTTTGTTCCAAGTCTGGTTAGGTCTCCAGACTGACTTGGATTGAGCAAAATTCCCCTCTGGTTTTGCAGTAGGGGAAGAGGTAGAGGGACCACTTTTGAAGTTTCTAAAGGAACGAAAATTATTTTGTTTGGTCCTCATCTTATTTGTCTTATTCCTGAGGAAGGGCATGGCCTTTCCCTCCAGTGATGTCTGAAATGATCTCTTTCAGTTCAGGCCCGACTAGGGTCTTACCTTTGAAAGGGATGGCTAAAAGCTTAGATTTTGATGACACATCAGCAGACCAGGACTTAAGCCATAACGCTCTACGTGCTAAAATGGCAAAACCTGAATTCTTTGCCGCTAATTTAGCCAGTTGAAAAGCAGCATCTGTAATGAAAGAATTAGCTAGCTTGAGAGCCCTAATTCTATCCAGAATATCATCTAATGGGGTCTCAACCTGAAGAGCCTCCTCCAGAGCCTCAAACCAAAAAGCAGCTGCAGTAGTTACAGGAACAATGCACGCTATAGGTTGGAGAAGAAAACCCTGATGAACAAATATTTTCTTCAGAAGACCCTCTAATTTTTTATCCATAGGATCTTTGAAAGCACAACTGTCCTCAACAGGTATAGTTGTACGCTTAGCCAGGGTAGAAATAGCTCCTTCCACCTTAGGGACCGTCTGCCATGAGTCCCGCATGGTGTCTGATATGGGAAACATTTTCTTAAAAGTAGGAGGGGGAGCGAACGGAATACCTGGTCTATCCCCCTCCTTAGTAACAATGTCCGAAATCCTCTTAGGGACTGGAAAAACATCAGTGTAGGCAGGAACCTCTAGAAATCTGTCCATTTTACACAATTTCTCTGGAACTACAATAGGGTCACAATCATCCAGAATCGCTAAAACCTCCCTGAGCAACAAGCGGAGGTGTCCTAGCTTAAATTTAAAAGCCGTCATATCTTAGTCTGTCTGAGGGAACATCTTTCCTGAATCAGAAATCTCTCCCTCAGACAGCAAATCCCTCACCCCCAACTCAGAACATTGTGAGGGTACATCGGATATGGCTAATAAAGCGTCAGAGGGCTCAGCATTTGTTCTCACACCAGACCTACTGTGCTTCCCCTGCAACCCAGGCAGCTTAGATAAAACCTCTGTGAGGGTAGTATTCATAACTGCGGCCATATCTTGCAGGGTGAAAGAATAAGACGCACTAGAAGTACTTGGCGTCGCTTGTGCGGGCGTTAATGGTTGTGACACTTGGGGAGAATTAGATGGCATAACCCGATTCCCTTCTGACTGAGAATTATCCTGCGACATACTTCTAGTAGCTAAAATATGTTCTTTGCAATTTATTGACCTTTCAGTGCACATTCTAAGTGGGGTTTCCACAATGGCTTTTAAACATATTGAACATTGACTATCCTCAATGTCAGACATGTTGAACAGGCTAGTAATGACTACAAACAAGCATGAAAACACTTTATTTAGTGAAAAAATAATCTTAAAAACCGGTACTGCGCCTTTAAGAGAAAAAAAGCATACACGTTCTACAAAACTGCTTTAAAATACACCAAATTTTTCAAATTGATAGCAGACTCAATATGTGTAGTTAAGTTTGCCCCACAAGAAAATTTAACATTTAACCCTTTATTGTGCAAACCGGATTGATAAGGCCTAAATCCGGAAAAAATACCCCCAGCACCTTGCCACAGCCCTGCTGTGGCGCCTACCTGCACTCAGGTAGGTGCCACAGCAGGGCTGTGGCAAGGTGCTGGGGGTATTTTTTCCGGATTTAGGCCTTAAATATGTAAATATGGGGTTAAAGCTTCGATTTGGCCCAAAACTTCCACAAGGGCCATCAGGAGTTGGGACTTGCTGCTTGCTAAGTGAAAACAACTGCACATCTGAGGCGTGAAAATAGGCCCCGCACATCTCACTCGATGTCTCTACAGCCTCAAAGAACCGCACCAGAGCGGTTTTAAACTAGCCATGTGGGTTCTGAGACCCAAAAAATAAGCCAAGTGTACCCTCAATAAAGTTGCCACAAAACGTTATTGCCCAAAAAAACGTTAACAGCACTCCCAGTTCACAAAACGTTTTCCCACAAACATTCAAAAACTCAGTTTCAACCATTTTTTAAATAGCTCCTTATGCAAGCTTAGTAATGCCCATCTATAGCTCTTAGGATTACTGCTTACCCTTACCCTCATGGGGATACTGTCAGCCTTTCTGAAATACACAGTCTCTCCAGAAAAAATGACTGAACATACCTCACTGCTATATAGCATGAAAACATTCCTCACACTGAAGTTTCCTGCACCCCTCAGCCTCTGTGGGGACTGTACTGGATCTTAGTGACAAATGCTAAGATCATCATCCTCCAGGCAGAAGTCTTCATCCATCTGCTGCCTGAGAGTAAATAGTACACACCGGTACCATTTAAAACAAAAAAACTCTTGCTTGAAGAAATTATATTTTATCACCTCTTTCACTTTACCCTTCCTATTACTTAGAGTAGGCAAAGAGAATGACTGGGGGTGGAGCTAAGGGAGGAGCTATATAGACAGCTCTGCTGTGGTGCTCTTTGCCACTTCCTGTTAGCAGGAGGATAATATCCCACAAGTAAAGGATGAATCCGTGGACTCGCCGTACCTTATAGAAGAAAAGGTATTTTTGCAAAAAATTCTTGCTTGAACAATGGTGGTGTAGTTTATTATTATTACTGATAATAATAAATAATACAAATGTTTAACTTTTCAAGAATTGAAATATGTAAAAATGACAGAGTGCAATTAATGTAATTCATAAAAACATCTTTTTTTAAAAAAAAAATATATATATATATTTATAATTTTATACGGTACATTGCACCACTAAAAATAAATTTATTAAAACCATACTAAGCATGAGCGAGAATGACAATTTCCAGGCCCAATTTAAATAATAACATAGAAAGGAATGACCTTTCAGAGCTTGGTTCATTTATAAAGGCTGAATTTCTTGTCATTTATGGTGGGAAAAAATAAAAAAATAAAAAGTACCAGTCAAATTTGATAAAATCTTATACTGGGTTCCTTAAAATACATATAAAATTTAAAATAAGTCTGAATCACTGACTTTATCCACCCAATGAACGTATAAGAATTTAAAAAAAAATTTTATAAAAAAAATATAAAAAAACAATCCATCTGTGCCAAGTTGTTGTTTTTTAAAAAAAAATAAAAAAAATGAAAATCTACTTTGTTGGGTATTATTGGAAACGGAACCAGTTAGTTAATGGACATGAAAACCAAAATTAAACTTTCATGATTCAGATGGGCAGATCATGTGATTAAGAGATTTTTCAATGTACTCCACTCATGAAATTTACTAAGCTCTCTTTATTGAAAAGTATTTATGTCCATTTAAGTATACTATGAGACTGGAGCTACCTTCAATGACCAATAATTCCTTGTAGAGAACCTGTGTATTTTATACATAGCCGTAAATCTTAGTTTTGTAGCTTGTGTTCAAGTCTTTTGTACAGTGGGTAAATATCTAAACAACATTTTATTTAAATATTAAAATATATATATAATTTTTATTTAAATAAAATTTTGTTTGGGTGTTTTTAGATAGAAAGTTGGAAGGAAAAAAAAAATATATATATATATATATCTATATCTATATCAGAAAAGAGCACTGCTTCGGGGGGACACTCCCCTTACTCAGAAATGCAAACACAAAACTCGGGAGTCTATTTAAACAGTATATGCCCCTATAGGAAGGGGAGTGTCTCCCCGAAACATCATGCTTGATTATATATATATATATATATATATATATATATATATATTTCAACTTACTATGTAAAAACAACGTATATGGGGTAAAATACACAAACAATTTTAATTTATATATATATATATATATATATATATATATATATATATATATATATATATATATATTTTTTTTTTCATCCCCCCAACTTCTCTATCTAAAGACAACAAAGGCTTTTAAGGTGTCTTGAAAAATATAGGTGCTTCAAGTTTCAGAGACATAGGACTAAAGACTAAAAGGAATTTATGACATTAAAAAAAATATTGGTCAGAACATGGTATTGCTAGGAATTCCAGGTACCTCCACCATTTTTATTAAGAGGAGTAACAGGAGAAATGTAGAAGGGCAGAGCTGCAGAACTCCTCACCAAACATAGGTGGGAAGAACAGAGATAGAGAGGATTTAGGTGAAAGCAGATTAAAAGGGTTGATAGGGGTGGCAGCAGTTTTGTGGCTACCTGGCAAACCAAAGCCTGTTGAGACTGGCTGGTTGAGTAGTGAGGTATGTTGCTCGGTCCCTTGGATTCCGACGCCGCGGCTGCTCCGAGGTTCTGGGACAGCTCGCGGTTGGGCTGGGCAGCTGAGCCAGAGCTGCTGCTCACTATGACGGAGGCGGGCACACTACTGCTTGTGGTGATGGTGCTAGTGTTGAGGGTGGTGGCGGACACCGCCAAACTGTAGATTGGCAGGGGGAGATGGAGATGCGTTGGGGCAGAGGTCAGTATCAGGCCACTCTCCTGTTGCGATTTCAAAGCCGCTTCATAAAACTGTTGATGCTGCTCCTTCTGAAATGTCCAACAGCAGCAATCCAGGTCAGCAAACTAACTCTTGTGTCATAGAACACAACCTTAATTATTTGTATTTTTTTTAAAATAGTGCCTGGCCAAAACGTTCAGTGCCAAAACCACCAGGATTTTATTTTTACTACTTTTATTTATCTTTTTTTTTTATTGAAAAGAATATGTAAACTATGGGCAAATAGGAACAGATACTAAGCTAAACTTTAGGAGAAAAGAAAGGACTCAATATAAGTCGCATTCATTGGTAAAATATCACTTTGGGTTCAGATCAAATCCATTATGGGGGAATTCCCTAAACCTTGGCAGTAGGAGTAGTTTTGGCCAGGCATTAAGTTCTCCCTTCACCCACAAGCACGGCAGAATATATCAATGTTAAGCCACTAGGTGGCAATCTCTATTTCACTGATAATGAGTAAAAGCAGGACGACAGGTAAACTGGAGAAAATTGTTACCTGAATAAAATATCCTGAATGAGAATTTGTTAAAATAAACTCAAATAGAACAATAGCATGTTTTTGTATTTCTCTCTCTCTCTCTATGAATAGATATATTTATAGATCTCTCTATCTATATACTTACATTTACATGTATATATTACACACATACAGTGTACTCCACAGACAATGTTGCCAGCCAGGTGGCATTATGAAGTAGCTGGGTGGGGACGGTGTAATGTTTTCTAATATTACATCATTTTCTACTACCCAAAGCACAAATGAATTACAATATTTAACATAAATTTAAAGCTAATTTGTGCAATAAAACATTAAAATTATCTCATTTTAGCTTTATATTGGTTCAAATTTTAGCTGGGTGCTCAGTAAAATCTGCCGGGTGCTGTACCCACTAAAAAAGGTCCTGGGGATATATTACTGTAAAAGTTAAACACATAAATATCTGGATCTGCACAGATATTTGTGCTTTGCACTAATAAATATAGCACCAAAAATAACCAATGCTGCAGGCTGCAGCCATATTCTGTGTTCTTTCTATAACAAATGTCTGCACATGCCTAATATATTAATTTAGTGGGTACACCAACTGGCAGTTGATTTTACTTACCACCACTAAAATGTAACTACCTAACCTTAACTTAATTTCCTATCTTACAAAAATGTATCATTAAATCAATGTGTGCTATGGATAACAAAGATGCTGAACCCACATATTTTCTTTCATGATTCAGATAGAGCAAACCTATTTTAAGCAACTTTCTAATTTACTCCTATTATAAAAAATCTCTTCGTTCTCTTGGTATCTTTATTTGAAAAAGCAGGAATGTAAAGCTTATGAGCCGGCAAGCTGTACCCAAGGTGCTAAACCAAAGATAGGTTGGTTCCTAAGCTTTACATTCCTGCTCTTTCAAATAAAGACACAAAGAGAACAAAGAAAATGTGATAATAGGAGTAAATTAGAAAGTTGCTTAAAACTGATGCTCTATCTGAATTATAAAATATAATATGCTCTTTAATTACTTTACGGCAGTGCCTCGCCATTAACCCTTTCTTTTTAGCTTCGGAATTGTAAAGCTCTAACTCCCAACACATTTCCTTCTATGGCTGTTTCTATATCTATTGTTGTTTTGGTAGAATGCAAAAAACAAAATTATGCTAACCTGATAATTTTCCTTTCTTTTGACGGGAAGAGTCCACAGCTGCATTCCATACTTTTGGGAACTCATAACCTGGCCACCAGGAGGAGGCAAAGACACCCCAGCCAAAGGCTTAAAATACCTCCCCCACTTCCCTCATCCCCCAGTCATTCTGCCGAGGGAACAAGGAAATATCAGGGTGAAAAAAGATGTCGGAAGAAAACAAAAATATGGCCGCCCCTTATGAACAATGCAGGCGGGGAGCTGTGGACTCTTCCCATCAGAAGAAAAGAAAATGATTAGGTAAGCATAATTTTCTTGTTAAACGGGAAGAGTAAACAGCTGCATTCCTTACTTAAAAAGAAATCCCCAAGCTATAGAGGACACTGAATGCAAAACGGGCGGGTACAAAAGGCGGCCCCCTCCTAGGGCACCACAGCCTAAAACCCAAAACTCCCGACAGAAAAAAAATGCTTCACGAGAAGCCAAAAGGACAAAAAGGAAAAAGGCAGAGATAACTGCCCAACAGTTAAAACCTGAAAGGCATTTGCTAGAGACCGCTCAGGTTATTAGACTCGGCCGAGCCAAAAGCCTCTGAGGAGACGAAGGCCCGCAGCCCGCAAGAATAAACTCACCCCCGAGCAAGAGAAAGGGGAAACATCCACATTCCCCCAGTGGGGAAGGAGACTTAGCTAAATAAGTCCGAAAGAACCCTCAGAACCCAAAGGGACTGGACCAAGAAAGGAACTCCAAGAGAGTGAACCAGGATGAAAAGGGCACCTATGAAAGGACCCTGCCGACCCAGCAAAGCAAAGGGAGGACTTGAAAAGCCCCCTCTACCTCAAAGAACCAAGAAATGTCCTGAGAACTTAAAAGGAGGAAAGAAAAATCCCTCCCCTACACAGAGCACTCACTCGCACCCAGACAAGAGCAACCTAAAGATGAACCGTCCCTGGGAGCCGCTGAAAAACAGCATCAGATAAGATATCTGAATATTCTCCTCCAAACCATAGGCGTCCTGCTACAAATAAGGACTTAGCGACCACAGGTCGCCACCCTAGTTATGAAACCGCACAGGACCTTCATCATAAGAAGAACTCTGAAACAGTGCAGGACAGGACATTCCCAAACAGGGACAGGAAAGGAAGGAACCGAACCCAGTAGAAAAAACTACCTGCCGAGGAGGGATCCACCGCGAAGCCTCTCCCTTAAGAAGGTTCAGAATAACTGATACGCGGCTAAGATCAACTGATCAGACAGATCCCCGACTCTCGCTCTGGCAACGGACCCAGCACCAAAGTGACTGATAATGACCCAAAGGCTTAGGGATGAAAAGTACCCCGAATCAGCAGGACCTGCAAGAAGGAAAAAGGGAGGGATCCAGCCCCCCCCCCCCCCAAGAGCTCAGGTTCCAGAACCCAGACAGTCCCCTTCCTGAAGACGAAGGGCACTCCCAAAAGGAGACCCTCTCATGTAACTACAGTAAAAGCATGGCACAAGAAATCCATCCCTACACACTGACATCCCACACGCAAGGCAGGGGGAACAACCCCACTAAACAGAGGAATAAAAATACCTACAAAGCACCAGGCGGATACTATGGAATGTCGGATTCACCCCCGAGGGGAGGGAAAACGAAGCCAGAACTTAACAGCTGCAGTTGGTCTCAAACTGCAAACCTTCTGCTCATTAGATAGCTAACCTAACCATCAGGTTTACTACAGCGGGGCTGAAGCGTAAAGCTGTAGACGAGCTCAAAAGAACATTAACAAAAGAAAAAACCATCCGGCCACTAAGGCCGGCCCAGTAAGAAGTCTAAATCTCCCTGCAAGAGTGAAAAAATTACACCAGTAGGAAAAGACGACGTTATGAACCGGGAAACTGGGCCATCCCGAATCAGTCCTAAGGGATATGGATACGGACCCCCAAGATTCCAGTTAAAGACAGGACAAACAAACCCGGGCACCCAAAAACTTTGAGCCGGCTTAAATATTGAATAACCCCTGAGGAACCACTAGGTTACCCCATCCGGAGTAGACTTTGCACCAGAGGCAACGCAATCACAGTCATATCCAAGACACCTTGGACCCTGAACTGTCACTAAATGTCCCACACACAGAGAGCTTAGGACACCCACAACGAGATACAACTCCCAATATAAAGGGTGATAGGCAATGGTAAAGCCACACAGCCACTCTGGAAAGCCTTAAGGCTCTAGGGATAAATTCCAAAGACTAAGTAACCTATGAGAAAACAGAAAACTCTGTTTAGGGAAGCTAGCTGTCACCAGAATCACAAGACGGGTGAGAAACCAGGAGCTTTACCTGGGTTCAAGCCCACAACCTCCTGCTTCAGGTGCGGTGGAGCTAACCACTACGCCACATCTCCCTTAGAAACTGGGTAGAGAAGCTAACAAAAGTCTCCAAGATCCTCAGGATCCACTTCCCTGACACCCCTACAGCTCGAGGTTTGAAGGAGGAGCATGTATCCTAGCCCCTTACGGGAGAAAACCCGCAAAAACCTAAGCAGGGGCGACACAGTTTCCAATCTAATCTGTACATCTCCCAAACATATAAGAGCAGACGAGATCCTGGAAGTAGAAAAACCAAAAGGCTTTAACTTCTAGAGACAGATGACCCGAAGCCCACCCCAAGGGAGGGAACAAAAAGGCCCATCAACCTCAACCTGAAGGAAGAGAGACCATCATCAAGGAAAACAGATTCCAAGAGGAGAACCTCAAAACAGAAAGTGAGGGAAATTGGCCAGATTGATCCCTAGTAGAATCCACTCAAGACCCCCACCCACGAGGAACAGGACAATGAGGACTGAGTACAATCCCCCGAAGCCCCACCCAAAGACAGAACGAGAACCAGCCTGACGTTTGGGAATGAGGGCTTCTTCTACCATGTTTTAGCACTGCAGGGACAGAGCCTCAAAAATTTTAAGGAACTCATGGAAGGTTCACTTCATGAAAACTCTTAGCAAAAGCAAAGATTATTCAATCTGAAGAGACACCAAGATTAATAAACTCCTCATCCAAGAGAGTAACTCACCACCCAGCCAGGTCAGTTGTTAACACTGGCACCACGTGGATGATATAGACCGTAAAAAACAGAAATAGCGCCCTATCAGAACCAGCCTGCTACATAGGGTGCTCCAAACTGAACCAGGCCACAGAAATTCGAGACCCCACGAGGACTTGATAAAAGGATTTAAAGGCATAACAATGTATCAACACCTTAACATGCGACTTTCGCGGATGTGCCTGAGCGACCCCAAAATCGCAAGTATCAAATTCCAGAGAAGAAATATTTCCCAACAGAGAAATCATAACAGACATGAGCTTCTTAAAAAATAAATAAAATACATCCTAACCGGATCAAATAAAAGAAGAGCAGCACCCGCAGGTGAATGGGCACACCAACGGGACCAGCCAATCAGAGACCACATTCTTCCACAGCTCAGAACTAGAATAAAATAGCCAAAAAAAAAAAAAAAAAAAAGGAAAATGGAAGACGACCAGGAGATTAACCTCATCCCCACACGTCTAACCCAGCTTGCCGTCTGGAACAGAAGACTGAAGATCCCTTAACCTATTAGTACTGGGATCCTCCAGCACCACCCAAACATGCCGGAGCAGGAAACAAAGGCGTGCCAGTCTATAACGAAAAGCAAGACTTACCTCCGCCGGGGCAACTGAAGGCCCCCGACGGTTGGGCCCCTGAAGCTTCAGAGGAGACCGCTTCCCCAGATGGCTGGTCTGACCCAGGCGATCCTATGCTTGACGAGCCCCGGTTAGCATAACACGGACAGTATCTCAGCAACACCTCCTCTGGAAGATATAAATGCGCCAGTGCCATAGATATTGCCATGCAGAGCCGTGTCATAACCTCTGGAGGAAACAAACCGCTTTCCACAGAAGGGGTAACGGCATTAGGGACACCTGCTTGCGTAGCCAAAGAAGGTTATAGGGGACACGCCGCATGGGATATGGGATCCCCAGGGGCGGATGACTCGGCAGACTCTAAGTTCCCTGTAACGGGAGAAGAGAGCACTCTAGAGCGGCATTCGGAACATAACTGATGGGCATGAATTACCCGGGAAATGTCATACTCTTCACAAGAAGTAGAATCTGAATCAGAGACATCCATCTCCAAAAAGACAGAATCCTCCATAACTTGTTATATAGAAATTATGGACAGAAAAATAAAAAATGGCACATTACACCCCCAATGGCTGGGGCACTTACCACCTCCTGAGACCCAGACAGCTAGCGAAACAGACTGTCACCACACAGTCAGGAATACGAAAATCGAGCACAGAAACGTGACCACTCCTCGACACAAGGTGCACTGAGCAGGCCATAGAAAAGCGTGCCAAGGTCTACAAGGGCTGCGCAGCCTGACAAGAAAAGGCCGTTATGTTCCGATCTAGCCACAAGCCCAAATAACACTACACGTTAGCAGACAGAATCACATAAACATGATTAAAGTCCCCCCTGTTGAATAACCCCCCTCAGGAGATATTAACCCTTGATTCCTTATAAAGATAAAGGAGTCCCACTTAAACTCTGACTGCTTCATTTACATTACTTTTCACATCAAAGTAAAATGAAACGATCTTACTGGAATCAACGCCGTGGAACAGGAACACGGCCCTTCAAGGGTGACAGATAGTAGCCTCGCTTCTGACATGGACTTGAGAGAAGAAAGCAGGCAGCAAAACTCCTCAACGCTGATTGCTAAGGAGCTGTTAATGAGTCGGGATGGTTTCGCAGAAACACTCTTCCTGCATCTCCAGACTCTCATCCATGCTCTCATTGAGAGACTGACAGGATTACTTAAAACTCCAGTCCCATTTCGAAGAGTACTACCCTCCATAAGAGACTATATAAAAATATTCTGACACTTCTCTGCCAACCTCCTATGACAAAAGTCAAAGAATAACTGAGGGATGAGGGAAGTGGGGGAGGTATTTAAGCCTTTGGCTGGGGTGTCTTTGCCTCCTCCTGGTGGCCAGGTTCTGAATTCCCAAAATTAAGGAATGCAGCTGTGGACTCTTCCCGTTTAAGAAGAAAATGCATAGGGATTATCTGCTGGAGCATGCCTAGATGCTGTGCACTCAGTTGAAATACAATGCCTGTGTCTAAACACTGATAAGGGGGTGGAGTTGGCTGCTCCAGGCAGCTTAGATATGCAATTCATTTTGCTTATTTTTGAAAATTATTTTAAAATACTTGCCAGCAATATGTAAAAAACTATTTGTATGCAAACTATTTTTAATCAGCCCTTTTATGATATGCACAGACCTCAACCTGTTTTATGTCCCTTTAAGTTACATAGTGCGATTATAGCACAAAATATTACACAGCCCCCACCCAGCTATTTATTCCAAATGCCAACATTTTATGGAGAACATGTGTATGTATGAATGAATCTCTGTGCTTTTTATTCTCTTTTTCATAAGTGTCCAAAATAGGTTTATCCTGCATTAAATGAACACACATTATTTGGTCTAGTTATTAAAAACCTGATGATCTGAGCTCTACTAATATTAGCACACATATTGCTCTACACATCTCCAATGCCAATAAAAGCATTGTTCCTCCACTACTGTAAGCAATGCACTGATGTACACCTTTCTGATTGGCTGAAGTGAAACTCATTTTGTAAAACAGAGAGGGCGGACCAGCAGGCTCAAGGCATTGCAAAATAAGTTTTCTACACAGTTTTGTGCAATAGCAACATTTTAAGCCTACCCTGTCAAATACACGGTACAAAATCTAGGCATTTACTGTACTTTTAAAATCACATAGCACACAGGTAATGGTCTTGTCTGAGGCACAGAATCATTTCTTCACTAGTTAGATGCAGAGTTAGGCTTAGGCTCTTCATATAATTCTTTAATATAATGTGTGCTTTGACACAAAAAGAAAACTGAAGTAATTTCAGGTCTGCAGCTTGTTCTGGTAAATACTAATAAAAAATAAGAAGCACTATGTTGAAGGTATCTTGTATAAGAATCATACATTATGTCCCTTTCAAACCTACTAGGAGGTTGGTCTTATAACAACTGCAAATTTAAATATATCATCATTACAACAACTAAAAACCTTACCTGCTGAAGAAACATCTGCATTGACTCGCTCATGAGGTTTCCTGGAGTGGCTTGGCCCAATATAACTTTGTCTGGGCTAGACGCCAAGTTGGGACTGGGCTGGGACGGGAGGGGCATAGCCTGCTGAGGGGGCGGAGGTGCTAAAGGCTGCGACTGTTGCTGTACATTCAACTGGAGCTGGGGTTGTCCTTGAGGAGGCTGTTGGGCAGTTTGGACGGTCAGGATGGAGGGTTGGTCTGTGCTGGGCAGGATATTGGTACCCTGGCCAACTTGCTGAGCCGGTTGGGGTACAAGACCAGGGCTTTGGCTGCTGCCTGCTGAGGCCTGCTGGAGGCTGACAGCTTGCCCTAAGTTCTCAGACTGGTTGAACATGGTCACCTGATTTGGTAATGTTACCCCTTGGATGACCGTCTGTCCTGCCTGGTTTAAGGATGTGGCCACTGATGGCTGACTTTGTGTGCTCAGGCTCCCAGCCAAAGACACTGGCATCTGAAACAGGGTAGGCTGCCCAACCTGTCCAGCTTGCAACTGTATGGGGGCTGATAAGATGTGTGCTGTGCCATGGGCATTCTGTGATGTGAGCATCTGTCCTAGGTTAAGTTGTCCTGCAATGTTTTGGTTGGCCAGAAGAGCCTGGTTGAGAAGTTGGCCTCCTGGACCCTGGCTGATAATGTGAGTTTGTCCACTGGGGTGGGATGTCAAGATCTGGCCTCCCATGTTGGCCTGAAGGGCAGATAGTTGTTGAACAGCTGAAGCTCCTGTCAGCTGTCCGGGCAAAAGGAACTGGTTCTGTCCTTGAAGCATTGCCTGGGCATGTTGGGCTGGGATGACAATGCTGCTACCCTGATTTAGCAGTTGTACACTCATGGGCTTGCCTAATGTCTGTTGCTGTGGGGGAGGCTGTTTGAACATATTGGCAGGGAGCCCTTGAGGAAAGCTGGAAAGCACAACATTTTGTCCAGGCTTACCAGACATAAAAGTCAGGTTCTGTTGCGTCTTCTGCTGCTGCAGGGATGCATCCCCTTGTATTGTGAGTGTGGTGTTGTTAGGACCAAAAGGTTTAGGTGAGATCTGGAACAGCTGCTTTTGCTGCAGAACACCAGCTGGTTTTGGCTGGATGGGTGTGGGTGTCCTCTGAATGATAACTTGGCTACCAAGGCTGGGTGTAACCGTTAGGGTCTGCGTGCACTGTGCTGCTGACACGCCACCAAACATGGAGTTCCCATTGAGTGTAGTTGCCACAGCTGGAATTTTGTTCTGTAGCACAAGTCCGGTGGTATTCTGTGGTGACACTCCACTGGAGGCAAGATTCACCTGCTGCTGCTGCTCTGGGGTTGCCCCAGATAGGTAACTGCCCACTGGAAGACTGGCTACTTGCGTCTGTTGCACCTGCTTGGCAATGATCTGCTGGGCGGGCTGATTAATTGACATCACTTGTTGACCCACCACCTGTATTTGCCCGATGCCCAGTGCTCCACCTGGGCTTCCATTAGGCAGTCCTTGAATATTAGGAATGGGCTGGATGGTGACATTACCTAGCCCAACTTGTTGTAGAAAGGGTTGCACGTTGATAGCTTTATTGACCCCATCTCCTCCCACCGATTGCTGCACTAAAGCTTGATGAGTCAACACTGCTGGCTGCTGTAGACCAATGAGGTCTGCACCTCCAGAAAATATTTGGGGAGTTCCATCTGGGGCAGTCTGCACCACCGGCTGTAAGGTAGGAAGCTGAAATGAGCCCAGGTCCAGCTCTGCCTCAGCTTCCAGAGTCTGCTCTGTGATGTTGGCCTCCTGTAAACTCTGTTGGAGGATGTCACAAGTCTGATCAGAGTTGGGCAGGCTATTGCCTCCACCTGACGGGGACCCGAGAATGTCGTCATCTTCTAGAAAGTCTAGGTCTACACTAGCAGGCGGAGGATTAGGTTCAGGATTTAGATGGTTTCCTGGAGGCTCTTGAACATGCAGCTAATAAAAAAAAAAAAAGGGGGGGTGGGACAAACAAAAATTAACTTTTTTCCTGTAGCTTAACTTAATTTCATTACAAATATGTACATAAATCAATAACACATTTTGAGTAAAGGCCTTTTTTTAAATTTAACAGATAATAAAAATAGAACATTTTTTCTAAAAATGATTACACTGTCACATAGATTGCATCAAAAACATTTTTATATATTTTAATTTTATTACCCCACTACTAACGAAGAAGGAGCTTGAACCATCTCCCGCATTGTCTAAAAGGTCATCTCCGTCAAGCTGTAAAAGAGAAACAAAAAAATATTAAAAACACATTGTCTACCCTTGTATAGGTGTGCTTAAGGGAAGGTACAAGTCTACCCGTGTATAGGTGTGCTTAAGAGCGGAAAGGTGCAAGTCTACCTTTGTATAGGTGTGCTTAAGAGCGGAAAGGTGCAAGTCTACCTTTGTATAGGTGTGCTTAAGAGCGGAAAGGTGCAAGTCTACCTTTGTATAGGTGTGCTTAAGAGCGGAAAGGTACAAGTCTACCCGTGTATAGGTGTGCTTAAGAGAAGAAAGGTACAAGTCTACCCGTGTATAGGTGTGCTTAAGAGCGGAAAGGTACAAATCTACCCGTGTATAGGTGTTCTTAAGAGAAGAAAGGTACAAGTCTACCCGTGTATAGGTGTGCTTAAGAGCGGAAAGGTACAAGTCCACCCTTGTATAGGTGTGCTTAAAGGGACGCTAAACCCAAATTTCTTCTTTCATGATTCAGATAGAGAATACAAATTTAAACAACATTACAATTTACTTCTATTATTTGTTTATCTTCATTTTTTAGATATCCTTTATGGAAGGAATAGAAATGTACATTAGTGAGCCAATCACACAAGGCTTCTATATGCAGCAACCAATCAGCAGCTACTGAGCATATCTAGATATGCTTTTCAGCAAAGAATATCAAGAGAATAAAACCAATTAGATAATAGAAGTAAATTAAAAAGTTGTTTAAAATTGCACGCTCTTTCTAAATCACGAAAGAAAAAATTTGGGTTTCATGTCTCTTTAAGAGCGGAAAGGTGCAAGTCTACCCTTGTATAGGTGTGCTTAAGAGCGGAAAGGTACAAGTCTACCCTTGTATAGGTGTGCTTAAGAGAAGAAAGGTACAAGTCTACCATTGTATAGGTGTGCTTAAGAGAAGAAAGGTACAAGTCTACCCTTGTATAGGTGTGCTTAAGAGAAGAAAGGTACAAGTTTACCCTTGTATAGGTGTGCTTAAGAGAAGAAAGGTACAAGTTTACCCTTGTATAGGTGTGCTTAAAGGGACACTGAACCCAAATTTTTTCTTTTGTAATTCAGAAAGAGCATGCAATTTTAAGCAACTTTCTAATTTACTCCTATTATCAATTTTCTTCGTTCTCTTGCTATCATTTGAAAAAGAAGGCATCTAAACTTTTTTTTTTGTTTCAGTACTCTGGACAGCACTTTTTTATTGGTGGATGAATTTATCCACCAATCAGCAAGGACAACCCAGGTTGTTCACCAAAAATGGGCCGGCATCTAAACTTACATTCTTGCATTTCAAATAAAGATACCAAGAGAATGAAGAGAATTTGATAATAGGAGTAAATTAGAAAGTTGCTTAAAATGTCATGCTCAATCTGAATCACGAAAGAAAATTTTTGGGTACAGTGTCCTTTTAAGAGAGGAAAGGTACAAGTCTACCCTTGTATAGGTGTGCTTAAGAGAAGAAAGGTACAAGTCTATCCGTGTATAGGTGTGCTTAAGAGAAGAAAGGTACAAGTCTACCCTTGTATAGGTGTGCTTAAGAGAGGAAAGGTACAAGTCTACCCTTGTATAGGTGTGCTTAAGAGAAGAAAGGTACAAGCACTATTATCCACAGAGGAACACTCTAAACCATTGGTTTTCAAAACTGTCCTCAGGTCTCCCAAACAGGCCATGTTTTCCGGATTACCTTGGATGAGAGCAGGTAAAATAACTAATTACTAATCGGCTGATTATTTCACCTGTCCTCCAGTTCAGATATCCTCAAAATGTGGTCTGTTAGGGAGGTCTGAGGACAGGTTTAAAAACCAGTGCCCTACTCTATCATCAACAAAAATGTGTATCATGGGTATGAGAAAAACCATGAACAGCACATAACGAAAGAGAGAAATATTGGCACTGGGAAGATATGTCAAACAACTGGAGGGGAACAAGAAATATATAGGACAGGGCAGGAGGCGGTGACATTTTGGGGTTTTGTGAAACATTGTTCTAGATTCATGCACATTTTGTTACAGATGTTATACAAAGTAGTAATTCTTCTAGTTTCTCATACGCACCTTATCAGATCCATGTAAGAAGTCATTCAGAGCTTCGGGATCACTGCAAGAAAACAAGATATAAGATTACAATATCCCTCCACAGAAAATATGGACTACAACTTACACAGAAATACCAGCAACCTTCATCTATCTTCCCAGATGCCACAACCCATAAATCAGTAGTAAACATTCATGTCATAAAGGAACCAAACTATTACAAAGCTCCAACACTTTTTAGGTAACATGAACAATGGAACAGGGTTATCAAACCCGCTGGCTCAACACTCACACAAGACAAAGTAATCATATATATAAAAAAAATCAAACCAATGTAGAATCACACTGCATCCATGTAAACAAGGCAACTTTAGATTGAAATATAGCCACTTGAGTTGACCATCTACCATGAACAAGACAGTCCCACGTGGACATGCCCATACTACCTACATCTAAGTACGGATATCCACCAACATTATGACATTCTAAAATCAAAAGACAACCACACTAGCCCCTAACTACTCAAGACTCTATCAAGGAAGTAAAAGTATCCAAACTCTATTATTTAATATTATTTCCCACCACACAAACAAGGCAAAACTTTTTTTAATGACTTTAAAGAACCCAAAGCTATCAAGATATAGGGGTTACCACCATCAACCTTAAAAAGGTAAAAGTAAATCACATATTCCCTCACTACCAATGAATACATATAAGTCAAAAACCATTTATCCAAACTGCTTGGGACACGAAAAGGTTAAGATTTTGAAATATTTGAGTCTGAAAAATGGGACAGTATCTTATGTCATTAAGGCAATATTTACATAATACAGTTTATACATGTAAGCTAAAAGGTAGTTTGATATCATTTAATTCTTTTGTATACATAGTACCCTCAGAAATATAATACATAACTGTAATCATAAAGGTAATATTTGTTGTTTTAAATAAAAATAAACTATTAATTGCATTTTGGGGGGAGGGCACAAACAGAGAAGATTGTGACTTACAGGTAGGGGAAAAAAGTAATTTTTGATAAATTTAGCTTTAAAAATAAATATATATATATATATATATATATATATATATATATATATATATATATATATATATATATATATATATATATATATATATATATTAATTTATTTCATGGTGGTGAAAGTCCACAATCCATTACTCATGGGAATTATACTCCTAACCACTAGGTGGAGGCAAAGATTCCAATACGCAAAGAGCCCTTAAAGGGACAGTCAAATCCAAAATAAACTTTGATGATTCAGATAGGGAGTTGTATAAAAACAGAATTTATGTTTACCTGATAAATTTCTTTCTCCAACGGTGTGTCCGGTCCACGGCGTCATCCTTACTTGTGGGATATTCTCTTCCCCAACAGGAAATGGCAAAGAGCCCAGCAAAGCTGGTCACATGATCCCTCCTAGGCTCCGCCTACCCCAGTCATTCGACCGACGTTAAGGAGGAATAATAGCATAGGAGAAACCATATGGTACCGTGGTGACTGTAGTTAAAGAAAATAAATTATCAGACCTGATTAAAAAACCAGGGCGGGCCGTGGACCGGACACACCGTTGGAGAAAGAAATTTATCAGGTAAACATAAATTCTGTTTTCTCCAACATAGGTGTGTCCGGTCCACGGCGTCATCCTTACTTGTGGGAACCAATACCAAAGCTTTAGGACACGGATGAAGGGAGGGAGCAAATCAGGTCACCTAAATGGAAGGCACCACGGCTTGCAAAACCTTTCTCCCAAAAATAGCCTCAGAAGAAGCAAAAGTATCAAACTTGTAAAATTTGGTAAAAGTGTGCAGTGAAGACCAAGTCGCTGCCCTACATATCTGATCAACAGAAGCCTCGTTCTTGAAGGCCCATGTGGAAGCCACAGCCCTAGTGGAATGAGCCGTGATTCTTTCGGGAGGCTGCCGTCCGGCAGTCTCGTAAGCCAATCTGATGATGCTTTTAATCCAAAAGGAGAGAGAGGTAGAAGTTGCTTTTTGACCTCTCCTTTTACCTGAATAAACAACAAACAGGGAAGATGTTTGTCTAAAATCCTTTGTAGCATCTAAATAGAATTTTAGAGCGCGAACAACATCCAAATTGTGCAACAAGCGTTCCTTCTTTGAAACTGGTTTCGGACACAGAGAAGGTACGATAATCTCCTGGTTAATGTTTTTGTTAGAAACAACTTTTGGAAGAAAACCAGGTTTAGTACGTAAAACCACCTTATCTGCATGGAACACCAGATAAGGAGGAGAACACTGCAGAGCAGATAATTCTGAAACTCTTCTAGCAGAAGAAATTGCAACTAAAAACAAAACTTTCCAAGATAATAACTTAATATCAACGGAATGTAAGGGTTCAAACGGAACCCCCTGAAGAACTGAAAGAACTAAATTGAGACTCCAAGGAGGAGTCAAAGGTTTGTAAACAGGCTTGATTCTAACCAGAGCCTGAACAAAGGCTTGAACATCTGGCACAGCTGCCAGTTTTTTGTGAAGTAACACCGACAAGGCAGAAATCTGTCCCTTCAGGGAACTTGCCGATAATCCTTTTTCCAATCCTTCTTGAAGGAAGGATAGAATCCTAGGAATCTTAACCTTGTCCCAAGGGAATCCTTTAGATTCACACCAACAGATATATTTTTTCCAAATTTTGTGGTAAATCTTTCTAGTTACAGGCTTTCTGGCCTGAACAAGAGTATCGATAACAGAATCTGAGAAACCTCGCTTCGATAAAATCAAGTGTTCAATCTCCAAGCAGTCAGCTGGAGTGAAACCAGATTCGGATGTTCGAACGGACCCTGAACAAGAAGGTCTCGTCTCAAAGGTAGCTTCCAAGGTGGAGCCGATGACATATTCACCAGATCTGCATACCAAGTCCTGCGTGGCCACGCAGGAGCTATCAAGATCACCGACGCCCTCTCCTGATTGATCCTGGCTACCAGCCTGGGGATGAGAGGAAACGGCGGGAACACATAAGCTAGTTTGAAGGTCCAAGGTGCTACTAGTGCATCCACTAGAGCCGCCTTGGGATCCCTGGATCTGGACCCGTAGCAAGGAACTTTGAAGTTCTGACGAGAGGCCATCAGATCCATGTCTGGAATGCCCCAAAGTTGAGTGACTTGGGCAAAGATTTCCGGATGGAGTTCCCACTCCCCCGGATGCAATGTCTGACGACTCAGAAAATCCGCTTCCCAATTTTCCACTCCCGGGATGTGGATAGCAGACAGGTGGCAGGAGTGAGACTCCGCCCATAGAATGATCTTGGTCACTTCTTCCATCGCTAGGGAACTCCTTGTTCCCCCCTGATGGTTGATGTACGCAACAGTCGTCATGTTGTCTGATTGAAACCGTATGAACTTGGTCCTCGCTAGCTGAGGCCAAGCCTTGAGAGCATTGAATATCGCTCTCAGTTCCAGAATATTTATCGGTAGAAGAGATTCTTCCCGAGACCAAAGACCCTGAGCTTTCAGGGATCCCCAGACCGCGCCCCAGCCCATCAGACTGGCGTCGGTCGTGACAATGACCCACTCTGGTCTGTGGAATGTCATCCCTCGTGACAGGTTGTCCAGGGACAGCCACCAACGGAGTGAGTCTCTGGTCCTCTGATTTACTTGTATCTTTGGAGACAAGTCTGTATAGTCCCCATTCCACTGACTGAGCATGCACAGTTGTAACGGTCTTAGATGAATGCGCGCAAAAGGAACTATGTCCATTGCCGCTACCATCAACCCGATCACTTCCATGCACTGAGCTACGGAAGGAAGAGGAACGGAATGAAGTATTCGACAAGAGTCCAGGAGCTTTGTCTTTCTGGCCTCTGTTAGAAAAATCCTCATTTCTGAGGAGTCTATAATTGTTCCCAAGAAGGGAACCCTTGTTGACGGGGATAGAGAACTCTTTTCCACGTTCACTTTCCAGCCGTGCGATCTGAGAAAGGCCAGGACGATGTCCGTGTGAGCCTTTGCTCGAGGGAGGGACGACGCTTGAATCAGAATGTCGTCCAGGTAAGGTACTACTGCAATGCCCCTTGGTCTTAGCACAGCTAGAAGGGACCCTAATACCTTTGTGAAAATCCTTGGAGCAGTGGCTAATCCGAAAGGAAGCGCCACGAACTGGTAATGTTTGTCCAGGAATGCAAACCTTAGGAAACGATGATGTTCCTTGTGGATAGGAATATGTAGATACGCATCCTTTAAATCCACCGTGGTCATGAATTGACCTTCCTGGATGGAAGGAAGGATAGTTCGAATGGTTTCCATCTTGAAAGATGGGACCTTGAGAAATTTGTTTAAGATCTTGAGATCTAGGATTGGTCTGAATGTTCCCTCTTTTTTGGGAACTATGAACAGATTGGAGTAGAACCCCATCCCTTGTTCTCTCAATGGAACAGGATGAATCACTCCCATTTTTAACAGGTCTTCTACGCAAAGTAAGAACGCCTGTCTTTTTATGTGGTCTGAAGACAACTGAGACCTGTGGAACCTTCCCCTTGGGGGAAGTCCCTTGAATTCCAGAAGATAACCCTGGGAGACTATTTCTAGCGCCCAAGGATCCAGAACATCTCTTGCCCAAGCCTGAGCGAAGAGAGAGAGTCTGCCCCCCACCAGATCCGGTCCCGGATCGGGGGCCGATATTTCATGCTGTCTTGGTAGCAGTGGCAGGTTTCTTTGCCTGCTTTCCCTTGTTCCAGCCTTGCATTGGTCTCCAAGCTGGCTTGGCCTGAGAAGTATTACCTTCTTGCTTAGAGGACGTAGCACCTTGGGCTGGTCCGTTTTTACGAAAGGGACGAAAATTAGGTCTATTTTTTGCCTTGAAAGGCCGATCCTGAGGAAGGGCATGGCCCTTACCCCCAGTGATATCAGAGATAATCTCTTTCAAGTCAGGACCAAACAGCGTTTTCCCCTTGAAAGGAATGTTTAGTAGCTTGTTCTTGGAAGACGCATCAGCCGACCAAGATTTCAACCAAAGCGCTCTGCGCGCCACAATAGCAAACCCAGAGTTCTTAGCCGCTAACTTAGCCAATTGCAAAGAGGCGTCTAGAGTGAAAGAATTAGCCAATTTGAGAGCATTGACTCTGTCCATAATCTCCTCATAAGGAGGCGAGTCACTATCGAGCACCTTAAGCAGTTCATCAAACCAGAAATATGCGGCTGTAGTGACAGGGACAATGCATGAAATGGGTTGTAGAAGGTAACCCTGCTGAACAAACATCTTTTTAAGCAAACCTTCTAATTTTTTATCCATAGGATCTTTGAAAGCACAACTATCCTCTATGGGAATAGTGGTGCGTTTGTTTAAAGTAGAAACCGCTCCCTCGACCTTGGGGACTGACTGCCATAAGTCCTTTCTGGGGTCGACCATAGGAAACAATTTTTTAAATATGGGGGGAGGGACGAAAGGAATACCGGGCCTTTCCCATTCTTTATTAACAATGTCCGCCACCCGCTTGGGTATAGGAAAAGCTTCTGGGAGCCCCGGCACCTCTAGGAACTTGTCCATTTTACATAGTTTCTCTGGGATGACCAAATTTTCACAATCATCCAGAGTGGATAATACCTCCTTAAGCAAAATGCGGAGATGTTCCAATTTAAATTTAAAAGTAATCACATCAGATTCAGCCTGCTGAGAAATATTCCCTAAATCAGTTATTTCTCCCTCAGACAAAACCTCCCTGGCCCCCTCAGATTGGGTTAGGGGCCCTTCAGAGATATTAATATCAGCGTCGTCATGCTCTTCAGTAACTAAAACAGAGCATCCACGCTTACGCTGACAAGGGTTCATTTTGGCTAAAATGTTTTTGACAGAATTATCCATTACAGCCGTTAATTGTTGCATAGTAAGGAGTATTGGCGCGCTAGATGTACTAGGGGCCTCCTGAGTGGGCAAGACTCGTGTAGACGAAGGAGGGAATGATGCAGTACCATGCTTACTCCCCTCACTTGAGGAATCATCTTGGGCATCATTGTCATTATCACATAAATCACATTTATTTAAATGAATAGGAATTCTGGCTTCCCCACATTCAGAACACAGTCTATCTGGTAGTTCAGACATGTTAAACAGGCATAAACTTGATAAGAAAGTACAAAAAACGTTTTGAAATAAAACCGTTACTGTCACTTTAAATTTTAAACTGAACACACTTTATTACTGCAATTGCGAAAAAACATGAAGGAATTGTTCAAAATTCACCAAACTTTCACCACAGTGTCTTAAAGCCTTGAAAATATTGCACACCAAATTTGGAAGCTTTAATCCTTAAAATAACGGAACCGGAGCCGTTTTAAGCTTTAACCCCTTTACAGTCCCTGGTATCTGCTTTGCTGAGACCCAACCAAACCCAAGGGGAATACGATACCAAATGATGCCTTCAGAAGCCTTTTATAAGTATCAGAGCTCCTCTCACATGCGACTGCATGCCATGCCTCTCAAAAACAAGTGCGCAACACCGGCGCGAAAATGAGACTCTGCCTATGCTTTGGGAAAGCCCCTAAAGAATAAGGTGTCTAAAACAGTGCCTGCCGATATTATTATATCAAAATACCCAGAATAAATGATTCCTCAAGGCTAAATAAGTGTTAATATCAATCGATTTAGCCCAAAAAATGTCTACAGTCTAAATAAGCCCTTGTGAAGCCCTTATTTACAATCGTAATAAACATGGCTTACCGGATCCCATAGGGAAAATGACAGCTTCCAGCATTACATCGTCTTGTTAGAATGTGTCATACCTCAAGCAGCAAGGACTGCAAACTGTTCCCCCAACTGAAGTTAATGCTCTCAACAGTCCTGTGTGGAACAGCCATGGATTTTAGTTACGGTTGCTAAAATCATTTTCCTCATACAAACAGAATTCTTCATCTCTTTTCTGTTTCTGAGTAAATAGTACGTACCAGCACTATTTGAAAATAACAAACTCTTGATTGAATAATGAAAAACTACAGTTAAACACTAAAAAACTCTAAGCCATCTCCGTGGAGATGTTGCCTGTACAACGGCAAAGAGAATGACTGGGGTAGGCGGAGCCTAGGAGGGATCATGTGACCAGCTTTGCTGGGCTCTTTGCCATTTCCTGTTGGGGAAGAGAATATCCCACAAGTAAGGATGACGCCGTGGACCGGACACACCTATGTTGGAGAAATTACACACCCTAACTAACATAGGTTGTTCTTGTGCCACTACCCATACTTCAAAAGACATCTGAGGGGAAACTGGACCTCAAATTGGTCTGAGAACCCTTCTCACAAACACCTGGAGTACCTCCTTTCTTCACCTTCCTTCTACAAAAGCAAAGACAAGACTAGTTTCCAGTAAGGTGGGAGGTGTTTTAAGGGCTTATAGTTTTGGGACCTACTGTATGTCTCTTCCTTGTGGTGAGGAGTATAATTCCAAGGCGTAATGGATCATGGACTCTCACCACCTTTATGAAATAAATATTTAGTATTTCAGACTACATTTATATTTTGGAATTCCAACTATATTATGTATTATATATTATATATTACAGGAGCTCATCAGCAGGATGGTGAATATATCTGCTAATCAGTTACAAATAAAGTAAAATTTGACTAGTATGAAATAAAAAAAAATGAATGACCATGAATGTGCCATTGAGCAAAAAATGATTTGGAATCTTTTGGTACCATCTTTATTACTGTTCCACTCCCTACAATGATGGAAAAATATAGATATATATGAGAAAATGATGGATATAGAAACCATATGAATCTTGGCAGGTGGTTGTAAGTTAGATAAAATAATTTCTCTGGTGTCCATAGATACCTCCCTACAGAAATAACTTAACTCTGTTCTAGCATCACATGGGATTCTTCTGTAAAGGGAAGTCAACAACTTGCTAATCTCAGGCCCTAAGGACGACTTTAGTTGGCAAAGATCAAAATCCCCACATGGAAGGCACAACAAGGAGAGAAATCCCTGATAGATCTGCAGGCTTCATAAAAAGAAACAATCTGTGTTTGGAAGCAGATCAGAAACAGAGTAAAGTTTGGATGAAATCCTAGTGGAATAAATTGGAAATGGAAGATGGGAAGAGGAGAGTGGCAGAAAAGGCAAAAGGACAAAGAGTTTGGTGAGATGGGTAGATGGCGAGTAGTTGGGAATGCGAGGAAGGCCGTTTGTTCATCCTTCCTTGCCTACTTTCCAACTACCCGCACTTCCAAAGATAGGTTACATGGTGAATAAAATTGCGGGGAACACGACAAGGAGATTTAAAGGGACAGTCTACTCAAAAAAATGTATTGTTTAAAAAGATAGATAATCCCTTTATTACCCATTCCCCAGTTTTGCATAACCAACACAATTATATTAATACACTTTTTACCTCTGTGATTACCTTGTATCTATAGCCTCTGCAGACTGACCCCTTAGTTCAGATCTTTTGACACTTATTTTTAGCCAATCTGTGCTGACTCATAAATAATGCCACAGGAGTGAGCACAATGTTAACTATATGAACTAGCCTTGTCCAGCTGTGAAAAACTGTCAAAATGCACTGAGATAAGAGACAGCCTTCAAGGGCTTACATATTAGCATATGAACCTATATAGGCTTAACTTTAAAAAAGAATACAGAGAGAAAGCAAAATTGATGATAAAAGTAAATTGGAAAGTTGTTTAAAATGACATGTCCTATCTGAATCATGAAAGCGTATTTTTGTCTAGACTGTCCCTTTAATTAGAAGGGTAATAAAAAAAACAACTTGGCTCAGATGAACAGATTAGTATAATATAGATATACAATTGAGTAGTGTAGCAGAATCATATACTTTAGGATAAAGTAGGTAGGAAATACAGCATGAATATCTGTAATTAGTTTCGTACACTCAAGTAAAAATAAACAACTCAATGGTTCAACATGAAGTTTGCCCAAATTGTAAAACATAGCGACAGTAACGGGTTATGATAATAGTCCAGTGTGTGCAGCAGAACATCAAAAGATTTCTTATGGAACTACTCACCAGATCACATCTAGCAAGCACCGGCCATCTTCATCATCCATGTCAACTAGAAAAGACACAAAGGGAAATGTCACACAGACAATCGTAGACTTCTTTAGCAAACCTTCACAGTGGTCGACATATCTGTTTAAAATTTAGGAGCCACGAAGAATATTTAAGAGCCAGACAGTGGTATTTGTAAAAAGATATATGGAGAATACCCTAAAAAGTTAGGAGCCAGTGGCTCCCAGGCTCCTGGGTTTGTCGAGCCCTGATCTAGTATATTAGAAAAGTGCTGGGAAATCTGTCCCTCATTTAAAAGGTTTGATGCAAAACATTTTGCGTTTGCATAATAAATACAGTTTGTTTTTAAAAGGACCACTCAATGCAGTAGAATTACATAATAAACAAATACATAATAAGACAATGCAATAACACCTACTCAAAATTTCAAATAAGCAATAGATTATTTTTTACTTTTTTTCTCCCATTTCCCAGTCCCCTGTACCATGTGACAGATAGCCAATCACAGACTAGTATACGTATACTGTGAGCTTGTCCCACAGGAAGTGTGAATATAAAAAACACTGTACAAAATGTCATAATGGAAGTAAATTGGAAAATGTCTTAAAAACTGCTGCTCTGAGTCATAATAGTTTATTTTGACTTGAGAGTCCCTTTTCATTTTCTTATAGCACAGTCCCCCTTTATCACAAACAGCCAGTGAATGGACCCATTAAAAGGGACATGTGAACCCGTTTTTTATGATTAAAACAGAGCGTATCTTAAGCAACATTACAATTTAATTTTTATCTAATTTTTATTGTTATTTGTATCCTTTGTTGAAAAGTATACCTAGGTAGGCTCTCATAAGCTGCCGATTGGTGGTTTCACTTATATACATCTTGTCATTGGCTTTCAGATAGTGCTCAGTAGTGCACCGCTGCTACTTCAACAAAGGAAATCAAGAGATTGAAGCTAATTAGATAATAGATGTAAATTGGAAATTTGTTTAAAATCGTATGTTTTATCTGAATCATGGAAGAAAAAATTTGGATTCAAGAGATGTTCCACTGTAAAAATAAAATTCAGTTTCTATACATGGCTAAAGTTAAAGCA
Source organism: Bombina bombina (assembly GCF_027579735.1). Taxonomy (NCBI): domain Eukaryota; kingdom Metazoa; phylum Chordata; class Amphibia; order Anura; family Bombinatoridae; genus Bombina; species Bombina bombina. Next base: position 491,207,330 of record NC_069505.1, on the reverse strand, counting down.
ATATAAAGCCAACAAAAAAATTTAATTTGCGATTCCGATAATACATTCTAGGGTTTAGAAACTAGCATATGAGCCTACTTAGGATTAGCTTTCAACAAAGAATACCAAGAGAACAAAGCAAATTCGATTATAAAAGTAAATTGGAAAGTTGTTTAAAATGGCATGACCTATCCAAATCATGAATTTTGACTAGACCGTCCCTCTTTAACCCTTCTGAAGAATTGGAATTAGCTTACAAATAAAAGCTCTAACAAAATAGAGTGTTTAATATTTAACCTCTTCCCGACGTTAGGACGTCCCATGCCGACCTAACTGCGCTGGGCTTTAGCGCCTTTAGGATGGCATGCACAATCGCGTGATTTCAATTTGTTGTTCCGATGGTAGAAAAATTTGCCCAGTCATGAAACGGGTTAAACCAGAACGTCCCTTGCGAAGGAAATTAAACAACAAATTTTTCTTTAACCCATGCTCCCTAGCGAGAGCAAAACGGTAATCTACGTTTCCAATGTTGCAGTTTGCCTAAACCAGCCATTTGATTAGCACGTTTTACAGAATTTGATTATTGGCCTCTCAGGGGAGCGTTTGATATACATCACTTTACACAAAATATGACACATGTAAAGGGTTTTGTATATGAAATAGCCGTTTACGCAAATTGAAACCACAACCCAATTAAATGGGCTAAGCATGTAGGGAGAGCAGAAGCCTGATTCCTTACACTCAAGCAGGTAAAAGAGAATTGGTAACACATTAAAGGAGAGGGGGGGGATGACAGTACACTGTCCTTTTAATGTCCTTTTTAAGGCCATTTATTGCACTTCCTGTTCTGCCCACACCAAAACATTTTATTTTCAATGGCCAGTGTCATTGCACGTTGAGCTATCTTTGGCAAGTTAAACGTTTGTTACAAGGCAATATACATCAGCAGACTAGAGCTCTGGGTTCCTTAAAGGGACAATAAACACATTTCATGCATCTCCCTCTAATAATGGATGCTGCCATATTGGAACACGTTACAGGTGAATGTTTTTGAATAAGAAATGCTGCACATGTGCAAACAGGTCAGCACTGGAATGCAGTGAAAGACTGATCAAAATGGCAGCACCCATGACTAGAGGGAGGTGGGGAATATCCTCAATACTAAGTTTATAAAATGTATGCATTGTTTAATGTCCCTTTAAGGAAGGGCGACACCGCAAAATGTAATGCTGTGACCATAGTAATATAGTGGTCATTGATATGGAACCCAGCTTGAGAGGTAAAGTAAGTCACTACTGTATTATATGGGTTCCTGATAAGAACAACCTGACCCAAACTCATTTTTTTTGTAAAAGATCAGGCAAAACATAGCAAGTTAAAAGACCATTAAAAAAGGGACAGTCTACACCAGAATTTGTATTGTTTTAAAAGATAGATAATCCCTTTGTTACCCATTCCCCAGTTTTGCATAACCAACACAGTTATATTAATATACTTTTAACCTCTGTGATTACCTTGTATTTAAGCCTCTGCAGACTGCCCCTTATTTAAGTTCCTTTGACAGACTTGCATTTTAGCCAATCAATGCTGACTCATAGGAACTCCATGTGAATGAGCACAGTGTTATCTATATGACACACATGAACTAACACCCTCTAGTGGTGAAAAACTGTCAAAATGCCATGAGATAAGAGGCGGCCTTCAAGGGCTTAGAAATTAGCATATGAACCTCCAAGGTTTAGCTTTCAACTAAGAATTACCAAAAGAACAAAGCAAAATTGGTGATAAAAGTAAATTGGAAAATAGTTTAAAATTACATTCTCCATCTAAATCATGAAAGTTTATTTTCGACTAGACTGTCCCTTTTAATACAGTATTAGATTTGCATAATTAACAAATGCAAAATAAAAAAAAAGACAAACCAATAGTCTGTATAAAAGTGACATATTTCAAAGTTACTTCCATTATTCCTGCCCTTTGGAACATGTGACAGCCATCAGTCAATCAATCAAAAAATGTATAAATATACAATGGGAACTTTTGCACATGCTAAGTAGGACCTGGTGCCTCAATGTGAACAATTTAAAAGACTGCACAATTTGATCATGGTGAAGTAAATTAGAAAGATTTTTTTTTTAAATTGCATGCTCTCAGTGCTTTGCAAACTGTGTCGTGACACAGTGTGTCGGCAGCAGTGTGTAGGTGTGTCTCTGCTTTAACACAAATTGTTTAGAATTTAACATTTTTAAAGGGTTTCAGACTTTCTGCCTGCCTGCTACGCATATCACGTGGTTGACACCTAGTGGGTCACAGATCATCTTAACCAATTGGCGCAGCTCAGCGGGAACTGAAACTATTCCCATTGGCGGCACATTGGCTCCTGACTGCACGTGTCTCCTCAATCGGCTCGTGTAGTCAGTGATTGGTACAGCAGTGAGTTTGCACTGCATGTGTAGTCAGTGAGTGGTACAGCAGTGAGTTTGCACTGCACATGTAGTCAGTGAGTGGGACAGCAGTGAGTTTGCACTGCACGTGTAGTCAGTGAGTGGGACAGCAGTGAGTTTGCACTGCACATGTAGTCAGTGAGTGGGACAGCAGTGAGTTTGCAATGCTTGTGTAGTCAGTGAGTGGTACAGCAGTGAGTTTGCACTGCGGGCAGTCAGCGAGTAGTACAGCAGTGAGTTTGCACTGCGAGTAGTCAGCGAGTAGTACAGCAGTGAGTTTGCACTGCGGGCAGTCAGCGAGTAGTACAGCAGTGAGTTTGCACTCCGGGCAGTCAGCGAGTAGTACAGCAGTGAGTTTGCACTGCGGGCAGTCAGTGAGTAGTACAGCAGTGAGTTTGTACTGCGGGCAGTCAGTGAGTGGTACAGCAGTGAGTTTGCAGCGCAGGCAGTAGTCAGTGAGTGGTACAGCAGTGAGTTTGCAGCGCAGGCAGTAGTCAGTGAGTGGTACAGCAGTGAGTTTGCAGTGCGGGCAGTCAGTGAGTGGTACAGCAGTGAGTTTGCAGCGCAGGCAGTAGTCAGTGAGTGGTACAGCAGTGAGTTTGCAGCGCAGGCAGTAGTCAGTGAGTGGTACAGCAGTGTGTTTGCAGCGCAGGCAGTAGTCAGTGAGTGGTACAGCAGTGTGTTTGCAGCGCAGGCAGTAGTCAGTGAGTGGTACAGCAGTGTGTTTGCAGCGCAGGCAGTAGTCAGTGAGTGGTACAGCAGTGTGTTTGCAGCGCAGGCAGTAGTCATTGAGTGGTGTAGCAGTGTGTTTGCAGCGCAGGCAGTAGTCAGTGAGTGGTACAGCAGTGTGTTTGCAGCACGGGCAGTAGTCAGTTGGACTCGCAGAGCTCTGAGGGCAGCAGCTTAAATGCTGAGCTGAAGTCAGAAGTCAGGTTTTTTTTTTGCAGCTAGCTCCCAGTAGTGCATTGCTGCTCTTGATATATGGTTAGGAAGTGGAAGTAACACATACTGTTACTTGTAAATACATTTTACTATTATATAATTTATGTATGTGTCCGTATCTCTTAAAACAAGTTAGTTTAACCTCCTGTTTGCTGGTACAACTGAATTACTGTGTCGCGATATGACGTAGGCTTAAAAAGTGTCACCAACATGAGAAAATTGGAAAGCTCTGATCTATCTACATCATTAAAATTTAATTTTAACATTAGAGTGCCTTTAAAAGCATGCAGTTTAGAATATTATATTAAAGGGATAGTTAACACCGCTTTTTTCCTCTGTGATCACCTTGTATCTAAGCCTCTGCAGACTGCCCCCTTTGCATTTGACAGGCTTGCATTTGACAGGCTTGCATTTGACAGGCTTGCATTTGACAGGCTTGCATTTGACAGGCTTGCATTTGACAGGCTTGCATTTGACAGGCTTGCATTTGACAGGCTTGCATTTGACAGGCTTGCATTTGACAGGCTTGCATTTGACAGGCTTGCATTTGACAGGCTTGCATTTGACAGGCTTGCATTTGACAGGCTTGCATTTGACAGGCTTGCATTTGACAGGCTTGCATTTGACAGGCTTGCATTTGACAGGCTTGCATTTGACAGGCTTGCATTTGACAGGCTTGCATTTGACAGACTTGCATTTGACAGACTTGCATTTGACAGACTTGCATTTGACAGACTTGCATTTGACAGACTTGCATTTGACAGACTTGCATTTGACAGACTTGCATTTGACAGACTTGCATTTGACAGACTTGCATTTGACAGACTTGCATTTGACAGACTTGCATTTGACAGACTTGCATTTGACAGACTTGCATTTGACAGACTTGCATTTGACAGACTTGCATTTGACAGACTTGCATTTGACAGACTTGCATTTGACAGACTTGCATTTGACAGACTTGCATTTGACAGACTTGCATTTTAGCCAATCAGTGCTGACTCTTAAATAACTTAAAGGGACACTGAACCCAAATTTTTTCTTTTGTGATTCAGATAGAGCATGAAATTTTAAGCAACTTTCTAATTTACTCCTATTATCAAATGTTCTTTATTGTCTTGGTATCTTTATTTGAAATGCAAGAATGCAAGTTTAGATGCCGGCCCATTTTTGGTGAACAACCTAGGTTGTCCTTGCTGATTGGTGGATAAATTCATCCACCAATCAAAAACTGCTGTCCAGAGTTCTGAACCAAGAAAAAAGCTTAGATGCCTTATTTTTTACATAAAGATAGTAAGAGAACGAAGAAACATTGGTAATAGGAGTAAATTAGAAAGTTGCTTAAAATTGCATGCTCTATCTGAATCATGAAAGAACATTTTTGGGTTCAGTGTCCCTTTAACAAGTGTGAGCACAATGTTATCTATATGGCACACATGAACGAATGCCCTCTAGCTATGAAAAACTGTCAAATGCATTTAGATGAGAAGCAGCCTTCAAGGGCTTAGAAATTAGCATATGAGCCTACCTAGGTTTAGCTTTCAACTAAGAATAACAAGAGAACAAAGAAAATTTGATGATAAAAGTAAATTAGAAAGTTGTTTAAAATCACATGCCCTATCTGAATCATGAAAGTTTAATTTGGACTTTACTACCCCATTAACTACTTGTTTTAACTAAACTAAGAAGATTTGCTTGCCAAATATGTTAATCAATGTAAACCAGGGGTAACCATATTTAAAAAGTTTAGAAAGATAGATAATCCCTTTACTACCCATTCCCTAGTTTTGCATAACCCACAGTTATATTAATATACTTTTAACCTCTGATTACCTTGTATCTAAGACTGACCCCTTATCTCAGTTCTTTTTACAATCTTGCATTTTAGCAAATCAGTGCCGGTTTCTGCATAATGCTTATTCTCCAAGGGAGTAAGCACAATATTATGTATATCGCACACATGAACTAGCACTGTCTAGCTTTTGTGCCAGAGTTAAAAAGCACTGAGATAAAGGACGGCCTGCTGGGGTTTAGAAACAGGAAAATTTAGAGGTTATAAAGTATATTAATATAACAATGTTGGTTGTGCAAAGCTGGAGAATGGATAGAAAAAGTAATTATCTATCTTTCTAAATACAAAAAATAAAGACTGTCCCTTTAACTTGCGAGCTTTCAGAATATTTGAGGAACCAAACACCATATATGAGTCATTTATTGATATATAAAAAAAAATCTGACAATTTTAAAAATGTGCCTATATTTGTATCACGTGGCAGCAATCAGCCAATCACAACATGCATAAGTATACTGTATATAGGGAATTCTTGCACATGCTCAGTAGAAGAATTGGGAATATATTTGATAATAGAAGTAAATTGGAAAGTGCATGCTCTATCAGAATAATGAAAATGTACTTTAGTGTTCCTGCACGTCAGTCCTTACACCTATCTCACAGCAGCAAAAACAGACTTTACTTGCCAACTTAAAGGGACACTCAAGTCAAAATAAAACTTTTATGATTCAGATAGAGCAGCATTTAAACAACTTTCCAATTTACTTCCATTAACAAAATGTGCACAGTCTTTTATATTTACACTTTTTGAGTCACCAGCTCCTACTGAGCATGTGCAAGAATTCACAGAATAAAAAAGTATGCATTTGTGATTGGCTGATGGTTGCCACATGGTACGTATATGCATTTGTGATTGGCTGATGGCTGTCACATGGTACGTATATGCATTTGTGATTGGCTGATGGCTATCACATGGTACAGGGGGAGTGGAAATAGACAGAAAAAAAAATCTACTACTCATTTGAAGTTCAGACTAAGTGCTATTACATTGCCTTTTTATAGTGTATTTGCCAATTATGCAAATCTACTGTTCCTTTAATATGCACCCAACCCACCTACCAACACTAGCGTTCACAGACTTACAGAACCATTCCATTTAACTACAATCAGGTACAATTGTCACACTTCCAATGAGTGCGAGATAATGAACAGCTAACTTCTCTCACACAGTTAGTTTGTATTATACTATTGCTCCAGCAATCACATTCTCAAATCACTACCTCCCAAGAGCGATTCAGAATTAAGTGTACTGTTTACATTTGCTTAAAGGGACATATTTGATTACCTTTTTTTATAATTATTTGAAAAAGCTACTTTTGCCCGTTATATCCAGCGGAATCAGATCTCCTTTTTTATTTCATTCCTTACTATACACACACGCTTCCTTTTCTTATAATCGGTCTGCAACCAAAAGCCCAATACTTTAGAGAACATTAAAATATTATTACTTATCTCTCCTAACCCCACATTGGGATTGTTATTTCTTCTGCAGTTTTGAAGTTTTCAGTATAGGTGGGGATACAACCTGCAAAAGCAGCCATTTCAAATGCCAAAATAAAGGTAAAGCCATCTGCAAACAATTTAATACGCTCCAACAGGTAAAATAGATTATTGAGAACAAATTAAAAGGGAAACATTTTACAGTACACTGTGCCTTTAAACATGAAATACTTATATGCATAGTATTGAAGTCATTCTCTAGTCGTGCTCACTTGTATGCACAAGTGTAGCAACTCTCTTTTACATACCGTCAGTGAAACCTAAGTTGCAAATTGGTGGTGCCCATATTTAGATGGAGGTGCACAAAGTGTTTAGTGTCCCTTTAAAACACAATATGCATGCATTCACTTTAAAAAGACAAAGTCAAAAATAAACTTTCATGATTCAGATCAAAAATACAAATTTTAAACAAATTTCCAATTGACTTATTATGTCATTCGCTTTTTCGGAAAGCATACCTGGGTATGCTCAGGAGTAGCAATGCACTACTGGGAGCTAGCTTCTGATTTTCGGCTGCACATATAGGCTTCGCCATTAGCTCATTCCATGTGTTCAGCTAGCTCCCAGTAGTGCAGGTTGCTCTTTAAATAAAGGATACCAAAAGAATGAAGCAAATTTGACAATAGATGCCAATTGGAAAGCTGTAAAATTGTATGCTCTATCTAAAAATGTTGGGCCTCATATCCCTTTAAATGAATGAACCCCAGCATCCTGAAGGGCGCACACACAATAATTTGATCATGCAATAAAGCAATATTCTCGTTTATGGTTTACAATAGTGTTTGCCTGTCCCGTTTCGTTTTCTGTGAAAACTTCCTTAGCAAACGGATGTGAGAGGAATAAGGATATACTAGCTGAGTTGTACGGTAATGACCTGTAGTAGGGCCCCTGTGAATATTTTGCAGTGCTGTAAGGGAGCTGAACAGGAAATCATAAAAAAAAAAAAAAAAAAAAAAAGTTATCAGTGAAAAAGAACTTTGAACATTCTAGGTAGTAAATTCATTATCAATGTTTGATGGTGTTAAAGTGACAAACACTACTGTGCAATTCATATTAGACAAGAAGCATTTAGCGAATCTTTTTTTTATTAATTTCTCTTGTGCATGTGACATCTGAACAGTTTGTCTAATGGATAGACAGATTATGTAGGTGGACAGAGAGAAAGCAAAAAAAGAAAGAAGAGAAAAGAGAGAATTAAAGAGAAAGGGGAAAAAAAATAAATGTATTCTTACCTGAATCTTTCTTTCACGGTGGTGAGAGTCCACAAGCCATAACAGTTGGAATTAAACTCCCTCCACTAGGAAGCGGGCAAACCCCAACTTATCAAGATCTTTAATCCCTCCCACCTCCTGATTATCCTCAGTCTGCCATGTAGCCAAGCAAGGAGAAGAAACCGAAAAGCAGCATAATGAGGAGCATGCCAGGACCGTCAGATAAAACAGAATTTATGTTTACCTGATAAATTACTTTCTCCAACGGTGTGTCCGGTCCACGGCGTCATCCTTACTTGTGGGATATTCTCCTCCCCAACAGGAAATGGCAAAGAGCCCAGCAAAGCTGGTCACATGATCCCTCCTAGGCTCCGCCTACCCCAGTCATTCGACCGACGTTAAGGAGGAATATTTGCATAGGAGAAACCATATGTTACCGTGGTGACTGTAGTTAAAGAAAATAAATTATCAGACCTGATTAAAAAAACCAGGGCGGGCCGTGGACCGGACACACCGTTGGAGAAAGTAATTTATCAGGTAAACATAAATTCTGTTTTCTCCAACATAGGTGTGTCCGGTCCACGGCGTCATCCTTACTTGTGGGAACCAATACCAAAGCTTTAGGACACGGATGAAGGGAGGGAGCAAATCAGGTCACCTAAATGGAAGGCACCACGGCTTGCAAAACCTTTCTCCCAAAAATAGCCTCAGAAGAAGCAAAAGTATCAAATTTGTAAAATTTAGAAAAAGTGTGCAGTGAAGACCAAGTCACTGCCTTACATATCTGATCAACAGAAGCCTCGTTCTTGAAGGCCCATGTGGAAGCCACAGCCCTAGTGGAGTGAGCTGTGATTCTTTCAGGAGGCTGCCGTCCGGCAGTCTCATAAGCCAATCGGATAATGCTTTTAATCCAGAAGGAGAGAGAGGTAGAAGTTGCTTTTTGACCTCTCCGTTTACCAGAATAAACAACAAACAAAGACAAAGTTTGTCTGAAATCCTTAGTAGCTGCTAAGTAAAATTTGAGAGCACGAACTACATCCAAGTTGTGCAACAAACGTTCCTTCTTTGAAACTGGATTAGGACACAAAGAAGGCACAACTATCTCCTGGTTAATGTTTTTGTTAGAAACAACTTTTGGAAGAAAACCAGGTTTAGTACGCAAAACCACCTTATCTGCATGGAACACCAGATAAGGAGAAGAACACTGCAGAGCAGATAATTCTGAAACTCTTCTAGCAGAAGAAATTGCAACCAAAAACAAAACTTTCCAAGATAATAACTTAATATCAACGGAATGTAAGGGTTCAAACGGAACCCCCTAAAGAACTGAAAGAACTAGGTTGAGACTCCAAGGAGGAGTCAAAATTTTGTAAACAGGCTTGATTCTAACCAGAGCCTGAACAAAGGCTAGAACATCTGGCACAGCTGCCAGCTTTTTGTGAAGTAACACAGACAAGGCAGAAATCTGTCCCATCAAGGAACTTGCAGATAATCCTTTTTCCAATCCTTCTCGAAGGAAGGATAGACTCTTAGGAATCTTAACCTTGTCCCAAGGGAATCCTGCAGATTCACACCAACAGATATACCAAATTATGTGGTAATTTTTCTGGTTACAGGCTTTCAGGCCTGAACAAGAGTATTAATAACAGAATCTGAGAACCCTCGCTTTGATAAGATCAAGCGTTCAATCTCCAAGCAGTCAGCTGGAGTGGGTCGAACGGACCTAGAACAAGAAGGTCTCGTCTCAAAGGTAGCTTCCATGGTGGAGCCGATGACATATTCACCAGATCTGCATACCAAGACCTGCGTGGCCACGCAGGAGCTATCAAAATCACCGACGCCCTCTCCTGATTGATCCTGGCTACCAGCCTGGGGATGAGAGGAAACGGCGGGAACACATAAGCTAGTTTGAAGGTCCAAGGTGCTACTAGTGCATCCACTAGAGCCGCCTTGGGATCCCTGGATCTGTACCCGTAGTAAGGAACTCTGAAGTTCTGACGAGAGGCCATCAGATCCATGTCTGGAATGCCCCACGGTTGAGTGACTTGGGCAAAGATTTCCGGATGGAGTTCCCACTCCCCCGGATGCAATGTCTGACGACTCAGAAAATCCGCTTCCCAATTTTCCACTCCTGGGATGTGGATAGCAGACAGGTGGCAGGAGTGAGACTCCGCCCATAGAATGATTTTGGTCACTTCTTCCATCGCTAGGGAACTCCTTGTTCCCCCCTGATGGTTGATGTATGAACTTGGCCCTCGCTAGCTGAGGCCAAGCTTTGAGAGCATTGAATATCGCTCTCAGTTCCAGAATATTTATCGGTAGAAGAGATTCTACCCGAGACCAAAGACCCTGAGCTTTCAGGGATCCCCAGACCGCGCCCCAGCCCATCAGACTGGCGTCGGTCGTGACAATGACCCACTCTGGTCTGCGGAAGGTCATCCCTTGTGACAGGTTGTCCAGGGACAGCCACCAACGGAATGAGTCTCTGGTCCTCTGATTTACTTGTATCTTCGGAGACAAGTCTGAATAGTCCCCATTCCACTGACTGAGCATGAACAGTTGTAATGGTCTTAGATGAATGCGCACAAAAGGAACTATGTCCATTGCCGCTACCATCAAACCTATCACTTCCATGCACTGCGCTATGGAAGGAAGAGGAACGGAATGAAGTATCCGACAAGAGTCTAGAAGTTTTGTTTTTCTGGCTTCTGTCAGAAAAATCCTCATTTCTAAGGAGTCTATTATAGTTCCCAAGAAGGGAACCCTCGTTGACGGAGATAGAGAACTCTTTTCCACGTTCACTTTCCATCCGTGAGATCTGAGAAAGGCCAGGACAATGTCCGTGTGAGCCTTTACTTGAGGAAGGGACGACGCTCGAATCAGAATGTCGTCCAAGTAAGGTACTACAGCAATGCCCCTTGGTCTTAGCACCGCCAGAAGGGACCCTAGTACCTATGAGAAAATCCTAGGAGCAGTGGCTAATCCGAAAGAAAACGCCACGAACTGGAAATGCTTGTCCAGGAATTCAAACCTTAGGAACCGATGATGTTCCTTGTGGATAGGAATATGTAGATACGCATCCTTGAAATCCACCTTGGTCATGAATTGACCTTCCTGGATGGAAGGAAGGAGTGTTCGAATGGTTTCCATCTTGAACGATGGAACCTTGAGAAACTTGTTCAAGATCTTGAGATCTAAGATTGGTCTGAACGTTCCCTCTTTTTTGGGAACTATGAACGGATAGGAGTAGAACCCCATCCCTTGTTCTCCTAATGGAACAGGATGAATCACTCCCATTTTTAGCAGGTCTTCTACCCAATGTAAGAATGCCTGTCTTCTTATGTGATCTGAAGACAACTGAGACCTGTGGAACCTCCCCCTTGGAGGAAGCCCCTTGAACTCCAGAGAATAACCTTGGGAGACTATTTCTAGCGCCCAAGGATCCAGAACATCTCTTGCCCCAGCCTGAGCGAAGAGAGAGAGTCTGCCCCCCACCAGATCCGGTCCCGGATCGGGGGCCCGCATTTCATGCTGTCTTGGTAGCAGTGGCAGGTTTCCTGGCCTGCTTTCCTTTGTTCCAGCCTTGCATAGGTCTCCAGGCTGGATTGGCTTGAGAAGTATTACCTTCCTGCTTAGAGGACGTAGCCCTTGGGGCTGATCCGTTTCTGCGAAAGGGACGAAACTTAGGTTTATTTTTGGTCTTGAAAAGACCTATCCTGAGGAAGGGCGTGGCCCTTGCCCCCAGTGATATCAGAGATAATCTCTTTCAAGTCAGGGCCAAAGAGTGTTTTCCCCTTGAAAGGAATGTCAAGCAATTTGTTCTTGGAAGACGCATCCGCTGCCCAAGATTTTAACCAAAGCGCTCTGCGCCACAATAGCAAACCCAGAATTTTTTCGCCGCTAACCTAGCCAATTGCAAGGTGGCGTCTAGGGTGAAAGAATTAGCCAATTTAAGAGCACGAATTCTGTCCATAATCTCCTCATAAGAAGAAGAATTACTAATAATCGCCTTTCCTAGCTCATCAAACTAGAAACACGCGGCTGCAGTGACAGGGACAATGCATGCAATTGGTTGTAGAAGGGAACCTTGCTGAACAAACATCTTTAGCAGACCTTCTAATTTTTTATCCATAGGATCTTGGAAAGCACAACTATCTTCTATGGGTATAGTGGCGCGCTTGTGTAGAGTAGAAACCGCCCCCTCGACCTTGGGGACTGTCTGCCATCAGTCCTTTCTGGGGTCGACTATAGGAAAACAATTTTATAAATATGGGGGGAGGTACTAAAGGTATACCGGGCCTGTCCCATTCTTTACTAACAATGTACGCCACCCGCTTGGATATAGGAAAAGCTTTTCCATTTTACATAGTGGTTCTGGAATGACCAGATAATCACAATCATCCAAATTGGATAACACCTCCTTAAGCAGAGCGCGGAGATGTTCCAACTTAAATTTAAAAGTAATCACATCAGGTTCAGCTTATTGAGAAATGTTTCCTGAATCTGAAATTTCTCCCTCAGACAAAACCTCCCTGGCCCCCTCAGACTGGTGTAGGGGCCCTTCAGAAACCATATCATCAGCGTTCTCATGCTCTACAGAATTTTCTAAAACAGAGCAGTCGCGCTTTCACTGATAAGTGGGCATATTGGCTAAAATGTTTTTGATAGAATTATCCATTACAGCCGTTAAATGTTGCATAGTAAGGAGTATTGGCGCACTAGATGTACTAGGGGCCTCCTGTATGGGCAAGACTGGTGTAGACGAAGGAGGGGATGATGCAGTACCATGCTTACTCCCCTCACTTGAGGAATCATCTTGGGCATCATTTTTACTAAAAAAAATTTTATGACATAAAATACATATAGTTAAATGAGAAGGAACCTTGGTTTCCCCACAGTCAGAACACAATCTATCTGGTAGTTCAGACATTGTAAACAGGCATAAACTTGATAACAAAGCACAAAAAACGTTTTAAAATAAAACCGTTACTGTCACTTTAAATTTTAAACTAAACACACTTTATTACTGCAATTGCGAAAAAGTATGAAGGAATTGTTCAAAATTCACCAAAATTTCACCACAGTGTCTTAAAGCCTTAAAAGTATTGCACACCAAATTTGGAAGCTTTAACCCTTAAAATAACGGAACCGGAGCCGTTTTTATATTTAACCCCTTTACAGTCCCTGGAATCTGCTTTGCTGAGACCCAACCAAGCCCAAAGGGGAATACGATACCAAATGATGCCTTCAGAAAGACTTTTCTATGTATCAGAGCTCCACACACATGCAGCTGCATGCCATGCTGTCCTCAAAAACAAGTGCGCCATACCGGCGCGAAAATGAGGCTCCGACTATGATTAGGGAAAGCCCCTAAAGAATAAGGTGTCAAAAACAGTGCCTGCCGATATAATCATATCAAAATACCCAGAATAAATGATTCCTCAAGGCTAAATATGTGTTAATAATGAATCGATTTAGCCCAGAAAAAGTCTACAGTCTTAATAAGCCCTTGTGAAGCCCTTATTTACTATCTTAATAAACATGGCTTACCGGATCCCATAGGGAAAATGACAGCTTCCAGCATTACATCGTCTTGTTAGAATGTGTCATACCTCAAGCAGTAAGAGACTGCACACTGTTCCCCCAACTGAAGTTAATTGCTCTCAACAGTCCTGTGTGGAACAGCCATGGATTTTAGTTACGGTGCTAAAATCATTTTCCTCATACAAACAGAAATCTTCATCTCTTTTCTGTTTCTGAGTAAATAGTACATACCAGCACTATTTTAAAATAACAAACTCTTGATTGAATAATAAAAACTACAGTTAAACACTAAAAAACTCTAAGCCATCTCCGTGGAGATGTTGCCTGTACAACGGCAAAGAGAATGACTGGGGTAGGCGGAGCCTAGGAGGGATCATGTGACCAGCTTTGCTGGGCTCTTTGCCATTTCCTGTTGGGGAGGAGAATATCCCACAAGTAAGGATGACGCCGTGGACCGGACACACCTATGTTGGAGAAAACAAAATATTGGGCGGGTCTCCTTCTGAAGAAATGGCAGAACCATTTTGAAGGTAGAGACCCTAAGAAATTTGGTCAGAGACTTTAAGTCCAGAATTGGTCAGAAAGTACCTTCCTTCTTTGGCACTATTTGAGTAGTACCCCAGACGATGTTCCATCTTTAGAACCAGCACTTTCCTTGAGAAGGCCTTAAGAAAACGATTCTGTAACCATCTGAGTTTATATTTAATACACAAGATTTCCAAAAACACTTGAACAAGGCCTGCTGAAAAGGCACAATCTGCCCCCTAACCCAAGATGACCCTGGTATGGGGCAGCACTTTTATGCTGACTTGATGAAGGTTTCTTGGACTGCTTCTGTTTCTGCTTCCGTTTATTCCTAGAACCTCCTGATTACCAGGATGACTTAGTGGAGTCAGACCTCCGAGACAAAGACTTTTGTAGCCTTACCCTGTTCTTAGACCGTTTATCCAGAGGTAAGAATGCTCCCTTATCCCCCTGTATGAAGCCAAGCCTTGCCCCATAATGTAGTCCAGGCCCTGACAGAACTAAGACTTTTCTTTTAAATCAAAATGTAGAATTCTACTCTTTAAAACCATATCATCCAACCAAGACTTATACCACAACGCTGTAAGGGCTAGTACAGTTAGACACACATTTTTCAAGGTTCAAATGAACAATACCCATAGATGCCTCGCAAGTTAAAACATTTGCAGTTTTGATCACCCTTAATCGATCCTGCACTTCTTGAGAAGTTTCTTCAGTGACCAACTACAAACTCGAATCACACCACAAGGTGCCACACAGGCAATGCCAAGAGAAAACCCGCTTATAAAATGCCTTCCTAAGGTAAACCTCCAGCTTCCTATCCATGGGGTTCTTGAAAGAAGTGCTGTCCTCTAAAGGAATGGTGTTTCTCTTGGCTAGAGTAGATTTGGCCACAACTACTTTAAGAATAAATTCCCAGATCTCAGAATGAGTGGCAGGAACAGGAAACATCTTTTTAAATTTTGGAGATGAAAAAAAACAACGAATACCTGGCTTTTCCCCACTCTTAAAAGATAATTTGAGAAATAGCTTCAGTAACTGGTTTAGCAATAGGTTTAAAACAAAAGATCAAGTTGTTTAACCAACTGGGTTTCAGATAATGATGATTCTTCTATCCCTCGCCCCCCACAAGACCTGCACCTCATGCAGAAGGGACTGTAAATGTTCCAATCTGAACAAGAAACAGACTCCTGCTCAGAAGAAGAGTCCTGGTGGATCTGATATAAGTTCACCATCAGAAAATAAGCGAGTCCCCCGACTTAGTTGTAGAACTCTTTTTCATCTTGGATCATCAGAAACTGCAGCTCTCAAAGACAAATGCTTGCGCTTACCTATTTCTCAGTCCTCCAAGGGGAATGATGGGCCTCATTGCAATTTGAGCACCCCTTTCAGAAAATTAATTTCCAGCAATGCACCATTCGCCTGTTCTCCTGTGAAGTAAAAAATGAAGACTGAGGGGAATCAGGAGGTCGGAGGGACTAAAGCTCTTGATGTGTTGGGTAATTTTTGCCTGCCTCATGGTGGAGGGAGTTTAATAATTCCAAATGATATTGCTCGTGGACTCTCACCACCATATAAAAGGGAGAGAGAAGAAAGAAATGAGCAGGAGCAAAAGCGAGTTGCATTGGTTTTTTCCAATAAGCAAGGGATTTTTCTCTGGCTCAGTTGAGTGCATCTCTGATTTTTCTCTCTTCTAAGGTTGGCTGTAAATGAGTTTGTGCACTAAAACTAATGTGTAGTGTGTGGCATCTGATTTGCTACAATACCAGCAACTCAACCCACAATTTGCCATTTTTGGATGAGAAAATTTGGACTTGAGTCTGCAGATATTGTTAGTTTATTTTAATATACATTTTTTAAAAGTTGTTATCGGTTAAAGTAGACATGTACAAACTTGGCCCTCCAGATGTTTCGAAAACTACATTTCCCATGCTGATATGCTGGCTGAGCATCATGGGAAATGTAGTTCCAAAACCTCTGGAGGGCCAAGGTTGAGGATTCTTGGAGTTAAAGCCATTTAGGAAAATATTTGTAACACTGTAAATCTTCAGTATACATTTCCAGCTTTGAGATTTAGAAAAACCACAGTTTTCAGTGGCACATTACAAGAAAGGGGGGCAAAATAAATTATAAAAGTATATTGCAAAGTTGTTTTACTACTCTCTCTCTCTTTCTATATATATATCAAGTTACTGTCCCTTTAAGTACTAAATTTGACTTCTAGTCTTTCTAATGAGCATGGGCCAAGCACAATTTTAAGATTACTTTGTGATTCAGACAGAGCATACAATTGTTAAAGGGTCAGTAAACTCAGAGGATGTAAAAGCTAACGCTAACGTCTTCTATATCCTTATAATCTAACCGCATTGTTAATTTTGACAAAAAATAAAATTGACATGTTTTATTAAATCATAAGTTTTGCAGCCTAACCGTTACTCTATGTCCATTCTCCAACCCCTCCACGGCATCTCCAATGTGGGAGGTATAGACCAACTCTGTACTTCCCACATGCAAATGATGTGACTCACATTTAACCTCCCACTATTGCTCAGTCACGCTCCTCAATCTAGTATATGCAATCTTGGAAGCATTGAGCGCTTGACGTGAACTTATGATTTTGGGCATGCGCAGAACTAGGAATAGCGGAACCCAGAAGCAGATGATGTCATCGTGCGCGCGTTCGCATAGCAGGTACATAGCGCGACCGATATCAACATTATTGGATGAATTGGGATTCTTTCAATATATTGAAAAAAAGCGGCGGTCATGGAGGCGGACAGTGAATACACAAGTGGTACAAGTTTAAGTTGAAAATAGATAAGATAAAAACTGTTATTTAAACATTTGATGAATTAAACATTGGTTAAATACATGTTGCACATGTAATTTTGACTGTGGAAATTCGGAGTATACTGTCCCTTTAAACAGTTTCCAATTTACTTCTATTATCAAATTTGCTTTGTTCTCATTATATTCTTTGTTGAAGAGCTACCTAGGTAGGCATCTGGAGCACTAAATGGCACAAATTAGTGCTGCCTTCTAGAGCTCTTGCAAATGGATAACATGCTTGCAAAACTGCTGCTATATAGTGCTCGGGAAATGGTCTGGCTCCTAAGCTTATGTACCTGCTTTTTAACAAAAGACACTAAGAGAACAAAGAAAATTAATAGAAGCAAAATTAGAAAGTTTGTTTTTAAAAAAACATGAAAGATTTTTTGGGGGGGTTTCATTCCCCTTTAATTTGTATTAAGTGTATGTGTAGTAAAATAACGTTGCTATATACTGTCAGATTATGTTGCTACGCTATGACAAAAAAAAAAAAAAAAGGTTTCCAGTTCTGATGGAGCACGTTTCACAAGTCTAACCCTGCACAGATCTGCGCCAAACTGATTTCAGCAGAAATGATCCAATATGAACTAAAAAAACAACAGATATTTTGCTAAGAGATTTCTTGCCTTTACTTCGGCAACAAGCCCTGAATGGTAAGTAAGGCAATTGGGTAGCGTTTGGCTATTGTAAAAACTATTACAAACTGATCAGGATGTTTGTTTATTGCAAGACTGCAAAACAAATCTTGTAATTACAAGGTGTTAATGGTCCATTTAATTTATGGGGAATGCAATTTTGAGTTAAAGGGACAGTCTACTTGTATTGCTTAAAAAGAGACAATCTGGTGGACAATCCCTTTATTTACCATTCCCCAGTTTTGCATAACCAACACTGTTATATTAATATACTTTTTACCTCTGTGATTACATTGTATCTAAGCCTCTGCAGACTGCCCCCTCATCTCAGTGCTTTTGACAGACTTATTTTAGCCAATCAGTGCTAACTCCTAAATAACTCCACGGGCGAGAGCACAAGGGTGGTCTATATGGCTCACATGAACTAGCGCTGTCTAGCTGTGAAAATTGTCAAAATCCACTGTGATAAGAGGCGGCCTTTAAGGGCTTAACGTAATTTATGCTTACCAGATCAATTCCTTTCCTTCCAGATAGGGAGAGTCCACGGCTTCATTCCTTACAAGGAAAAGTAGGAGAAGCATTAGGGTATAAAAGGTGCCAGAAGAATAAAATAAATAGGGGACCGCCCATAGACAAGAAAAAAAAAAAAAAACGGGCAGGGGCCGTGGACTTTCCCTATCCGAAAGGAATTTATCTGGCAAGCATAAATTATGTTTTCCTTCCTAAGATAGGGAGAGTCCACGGCTTCATTCCTTACTGTTGGAAAAACTGTACCCAAGCTCCAGAGGACACTGAATGAATAAAGGGAGGAAACAAAAAAGGAAGAGGCAGACCCTATTCTGAGGGCACTACAGCCTGCAAAACATTTCTCCCGGAAGCTGCTTCAGCCGCAAAAAACATCAAACTTGTAAAATTTTGAAAAAGTGTGTAAGGAGGACCAGGTAGTCGCCTTAAAAATCTGATCCATAGAGGCCTCGTTCTTAAAGGCCCTAGAGGAAGCCACTGCTCTAGTGGAATGAGCCATTATCCTCTCAGGAGGACGATGTCCTGCCGTATCGTAAGATAGGGAAGTCGAAGTAGCCTTCTGCCCCTTACGCTTCCCCGAATAGACAACAAAGAGGAAGATTGTCTAAACTCCTTAGTAGCCTGAAGATAGAACTTCAAGGTCGCGAACCACATCCAAATTGAGAAGTAAGCGTTCCTTCGATGAAGAAGGACTAGGACACAAGGAAGGAACCACAATCTCTTGATTGATGTTGCAACCTGACACAACCTTAGGAAGAAAACCTAATTTAGTACGTAAAACTGCCTTATCTGCATCAAAAATCAGATAAGGGGGCTCACATTGCAAAGTAGAGATCTCAGAAACTCTGCGCGCAGAGGCAATAGCCAATAAAAAGAGAACCTTTCAAGATAATCTAATATCAACGTAATGCAGAGGCTCAAACTGAACCTGTTGCAAAACCCGAAGAACAATATTTAGGCTCCAAAGAGGAGCCCCAGATCTAAACACAGGTCTGATCCTAATCAGAGCCTTAATAAAGGACTGCACATCTGGAAGCTCAGCCAGTCTCTTGTGCAATAAAAACAGTCAGGGCTGAAATCTGTCCCCTCAGGGAACTAGCAGAAAGACCCTACTCCAGCCCATACTGGAGAAAAAGATAAGATCCTGGCAACCTTAACTCTGTGCCAGGAAAAAATCACGTTCTTCACACCAGAATAAGTAGGTCCTCTACACCTTGTGGTAGATATGCAGAGTAACTGGCTTACAAGCTTGAATAAGAGTATCAATGACACTCTCAGAGAAACCTCTCTTGGCTAAGACTAAGCGTTCAATCTCCACACAGTCAGCCTCAGAGAATCTAGATTTTGATGAACAAATGGACCTTGTTATCAGCAGGTCTCTGCCACAAGGTAACTTCCACGGAGGAGATGAGGACATCCCCACTAGATCCGCGAACCATGTACTTTGCAGCCACGATGGAGCAATCAGGATTAATTATACCTGCTCCTGCTTGATGCGGGCCACCACTCGAGGAAGAAGCGGTAATGGAGGAAAAATATATGCGTTTGAACCTCCAGGGCACTGCTACTGCATCTACTAGATCCGCTTGGGGATCCCTCGACCTGTACCTGGGTAGCTTGGTATTGAGACGGGACGCCATGAGATCCATCTCCGGGTTCCCCAACTTGCTGCATATCTCTGCAAACACCTCGGGATGGAGAGAACATTCCCCTGGATGGAAGGATTGTCTGCAGAGAAAATCCGCCTCCCAGTTGTCCACACCCGGAATGTGGATCACTAACAGCAAACAGCTGTGGGCCTTCGCCAGCTGTGGGCCTCCGCCCACTCCAGAATCTGAGATACTTCCTTCATTGCCAAGGAACTTCTCGTTCCCCCCAGATGGTTGATGTAAGCCACCAAGGTAATATTGTCCGATTGGAATCTGATAAACTGGGATGAACCCAGAAGTGTACAAGCCTTCAAGGCCTTAAAGATTGCCCGTAGTTCCAAAATATTGATCGCGAGGGAGGACTCCTGAGTCCACAACCCCTGTGCCTTCCTGGCACCCCAAACAGCTCCCCATCCGAATAGGCTTGCATCCATAGTCACAATCTCCCAGGATGGTCTAAAGAAGCATGTCCTTTGGGACAGATGATCTGGACAGAGCCACCAAGAGAGCGACTCTCTCGACCGGCTGTCTAATATAATCTGTTGAGACAGATCTGAATGATCGCCGTTCCACTGCCTCAGTATGCACAGTTGTAAAGGTCTGAGATGGAACCTGGCAAAAGGAACGATGTCCATGCAGGACATGAGACCAATCGCCTCCATACACTGAGCCACAGAGGGACTCGAGGAGGTCCGGAGGGCAAAACATGCCGAAGTTAGCTTGCAACGTCTCTGGTCTGTTAGAAATATCCTCATGGATATGGAATCTATTACAGTACCCAGGATAAGAGAACTCTTTTCCAAATTTATGTTCCATCCATGTGATCGAAGAAGACTGAGAAGGGACACCGATAATTCTTTTGCAAGACGAAAGGATGGTGCTTGCACCAGAATATCGTCCAAGTAAGGGGCTACTACAATACCCTGAGTTCTGACAACGGCTAGAAGAGCCCCCAGAACCTTCGTAAAGATTCTTGGAGCATTAGCCAGGCCATACGGAAGGGCAATGAACTGGGGGGGACTGAGCCGGCTTCCAAGTACTCTTGGGTTGCTCGGGCTTGGAGGATTGTTGTCTTTGGGATTTGTCAGAACGAAAATTAGAAGATTGTCGTCCCTTAGACTTGTTCTTCTTATCTTGCGGTAGTAAGGCACCCTTGCCTCCGGTAACCATAGAAATAATGGAGTCCATGCCTGAACCAAATAAAATCTTTCCCTTGAAGGGAAGAGAAAGGAGTCTTGACTTAGAAGTCATATCTGCAGACCAAGACTTCAACCAGAGTGCCCAGCAGGCTAGGACCGCAAAGCCAGAGGCCTTTGCATTTAGGCGAATAATTTGCATGTTCGCATCACAGATAAAAGAATTAGCAACTCTCAGAGCTTTAATTCTGTCTTTAATATCCTAGAGGGGAGACTCCACCTCAATGAGTTCCGACAAAGAGTAGCACAAGTAGGTAGCCGCTCCGGCAACCATGGCAACTGCAGCTGGTTGAAACAAAAATCCTGTATGTTGAAACATCTTTCACAGAAAGATTTCCATTTTCTTATCCATCGGCTCTCTGAACGAAGAACTATCCTCAAGATGTATAATAGTACGTTTAGCAAGCGTAGAGATAGCACCATCCACTTTAGGAATGGAGCCCCACAAATCCAGTTGAGAGCCCGGGAACAACTTTTTAAAAGACGACGAGGGGGAAAAAGGAAGAACCAATTCTTTCCCATTTGTTCTTAATAATGTTCGCCATTAACCAGCACAGGAAAAGTCAAAGGAACTTTCCTGTCTTCGTAAACTCTGTCTAATTTAGGTATCATAGGTTCTTAAGGCAGCGCGGCCTCTGGAACCTCTAACGTAGATAGGACCTCCTTTAATAAAAAATGCAAGTGCTGAATTTTAAATCTAAAAGGACTGTTCCTCAGCAGCAGGAGGCTTAAATGCTAAGGACTCCGACCCAGAAAGTTAACCCTCTGAAGCTACAGAGGTTAACTTATCATCGGATAACTGGGACATAATAGCTAAATCTGATAAATATTTAGATGACTCCGGGTCGGGAGAGCTATGTTTAACCTTTCTCTTGCGTTTGTTAGAGCGAGGTAATGCACTGAGGGCCGCAGATACAGCCGTTGTAACTGCGCGGCAGTCCACAGAAAGAAAGCCCCCTTCGGATGGAGGATTAGATGTGCTACAGGGAACTGCATGTGGAGTGGATAATGTAGCAAGGATAGTAATCTCACGGGACTTCAAGTCCTGAGAGATAGACGGCTCAGAGGGACTAAGAACCTTAGCAGGCTTGTTTCCCTTCTTAAACTTTATAACGGTGTTAAGGCATGTGGAACATAACTGAGTGGGCGGGAAAACCACGGCCTCCGCACAATATAAACAGGTATGATTTAGTACAGAAGGAGTACCTTCTAACATGTCAGAGTCCTCCATAGCTCAGGTTATACCCACAGAAGGACACAAAAACGTTATTATAGAAAACTGCATCTTTATACTCCCAATGGCTGGGGCACTCACCACCTCCTAGACCAAGACCGTTAACAGAGGAAACGCTCTCCTAAGGTTCAGGTCTAAGATGGAATGGAGGAAATGAACAAAGAACACACCAGGTCACATGCAGTGCAAGACAGTACTTCCCCAAGTAATAGGAGCAGTGCAACACTTTCAAAAACGAAAGTGAAACTTAAAAGTGAAACCTGTTTGTTCCAGCCAAAAACACAGTCTTTCAGCCCGGGAAAAAAAAAAATCACACAAAGCAGCATGTAAATAATTAATACACTGATTAATTAACCCCAACTGTTTAATAAACCCCCTTCAGAGGATATTAACCCTGGATCCTATCAAGGTTTTTTTAAGGAGCCACACTGTGACCCTGTTGTAGCGTTTTATGTGAAAAAATTGAAACAATCTTACCTCCAGGATCCATGCTGTGGAACAGAACACAGCCTCTCAAGTGTGACAGTCTTATAGCAGCGCTCCTGACCTGACATGGACTTGAGTGAGAGAAAGCAGGCAGTGAAACTAATCAACACTGATTGCTTAGGAGTTGTTAGCAGTAGTCTGGATGGTTTCGCAGAAAAACTTTCCCTGCATCTCCAGACTCCTTACTACTTAAAACTCCAGTCCTATTTCGAAAGGCAGATACCCCTTTTAAGGACTTTCTGAATCTTCTGCCACTTCTCTGCCACCTCCTAACGTGACGAAAGGCAAAGAATGACTGGGGTAATGAGGAAGTGGGAGGAATATTTAAGTCTTTGGCTGGGGTGTCTGTCTCCTCCTGGTGGCCAGGTGTTGTATTTCCCAACAGTAAGGAATGAAGCCGTGGACTCTCCCCATCTTAGAAAGGAAAATTTGCATATGAGGCTACCTAGGTTTAGCTTTCAACAAAGGATACCAAAACAGAACAAAGCAAATTTGATAAAAGTAAACTGCATGCCCTATCTGAATCATAAAACTTTAATTTTGACTAGACTGACCCTTTAAAATAAAATAATTTACTAAGCTCGGAAATATGAGCTTCAGGTAAGAAAATGCAGAATCTCAACTAAAAATGAAGGTACAAAGAATTTTCACTTCCAAACAAGGAAGAAGTTTAAACTTTCTTCCCACAAACAATAATTGTTGGCTTGTAAATCAACCAGTGTGAATGTCTGAGAACAAATGGACCTACTGAGAATAAAGTCGAACACATATCATGTAACACCTCCTCCCTAAAACCCCAGAAGGAACGCGCCAAGAAAACAAAAATGTAAATAAACACTATTTTGTAGCTTTTAGAAGATATGGAAATTTTACAGACCCAGCGCCAGTTAAATCCCCTGAGGGATGACGTGGCGCTGGGAAGAAGTCACAGTTTTGGGAA